>NC_133324.1:855554262-855856262 GCF_042186555.1 Aquarana catesbeiana
CACCACTTCTTCTCCTG
The DNA here is from genome assembly GCF_042186555.1 of Aquarana catesbeiana. NCBI lineage: Eukaryota > Metazoa > Chordata > Amphibia > Anura > Ranidae > Aquarana > Aquarana catesbeiana. Next base: position 855,554,280 of record NC_133324.1, read on the forward strand.
CCACAGCTGGTAACACTATCTGTTGCTTTAAGGCACGGGGGGGGGGGGGGCAAATGACCCCTTGTCATTCGACAGGACTCAGGCCTAGCAGATCATAGCTAGACCTGAGCATTGTTACATGACTAAGGAAGTGAGGTCACCACTGACAGCACAGATTTCAGTGCCTGTTGCAACAGAGAGAGGAGTGGAGAGGGTATGCAAGAATGGTATGTATAAAGGAGTTGGAAGGAGCCCTTTTCAGAGACACGGTCAACACCTGCATGGGACAGAAGAAATTGTCTTTTTAATATCACAGACTACGGATGTATACACCATGACATATAAATTCAAAGTATACCTATACTCACATGTTAAATTAAATAATTTAGATCTCACATAAGCTTTAAAACATGTTGATATAATTTCAAAAGTTGCTTTCAATTCTTTTAAATCTGCATCTTTTATTAAAATAATATCAGGAAATCTTGCCACGGAGGTCCATAAGTGCAACTGTCTCCCAGTTGTGCTCCTGTGTTGCCACCCTGCCACATGCATCCTTGGTGGACACTACAAGCAGATGTGCTAACATACAGTGCACAAACTGTCATTTCAAAGCAATAATGTGCAGCTAATGCTGGACCAAGTGCATATAGATAGGAAGTAACTTAACCCCTTGCCGCCAAACTACGTACCGGTGGTTATGTGAGTGGTTGTACTGGGGGCCATGGCTGCAGCTGCAGTCATGACCCTGATATTATTTTTCTTAGGATTGCTTTTACAAAAAAGAGCATCAGCAACTCTATCGGCTAATTACCGTTTTTACAGGAAGAGGGAGGGGTTGTCCCCCTCCATCCGCCACCCCCTGATGCCTCTCCAGACTCTCCTGTCTCACCGAGGAGCCCGGTACTGAAGCCAGAGGTTCCATCGGTTTACTATACAGCTGATCAGGGACCAGAACATCCCCAATTATCTCTATGGTCCAAGAGACTGGAAGCGACTAGTATTTTGTCACGTTCAGTTTGGGCAGAATGTACACAATCCATTTTTGGATTGAAAAAGCATCTCTTCAAACTAATCTTGGTTTGAACAGATGTTTTTTAAGGGCAGAGGAGAGATCTGGGGTCTAATAAACCTCAGATGTCACAGTAAAGTTGATCGGTCATGCTTTATTGCTATCACAGGGACATTTACATTCCTTGTGATAGCAAAATAAATAAAGAGACAGTGTAAAAAAAAAAAAAAAACAGAAAATACTGTAAAGCAGGGATCTCCAAACTACAGCCCTCTAGCTGTTGCGGAACTACACGTCCCATGAGGCATTGTACAACTCTGACATTCACAGACATGACGAGGCATTATGGGAATTGTAGTTCCTGAACAACTGGAGGGCCATAGTTTGGAGACCCCTACTGTAAAGGCTTTCAAAGAGTTGCCTATGGATAATAAAATGTACGTAGTTTGAAGCCGTTCCACGGACGTGTGCAATTTTAAAGCATGACATGTTTGGTATCTACTTACGTAGTGTAACATCATCTTTTATAATACAAAAAAAAGGGGGTATTATATTGTGTTTTTGTGCATTAAAATTCATTAAAGTGTATTTTTTCCAGAAACAATTGCACAAATACCGGCAAAAAATTGCAAAACCCACCATTTTATTTGCTAAGGCTGCTGCTTAAAAAAAAATATATAATGTTTGGGGTTACAAGTAATTTTCTAGCAAAAAATATAGTTTTTTACATGTAGGAGAGAAGTGTCAGAATAGGCCTGGTCTTCAAGTGGTTAAAGGTGTTGAGATCATGTAACCAAGCCAAAGATTTGATATGTGGCCAGCAATGAAGAGAGCCTGAAGCATCATTTCAGCCAGTCTATTACTCTATTTTCAGCAAAATTGTTACTGCAGCCATGTGGTAAAATGTGAGTATAAATCTGCTAGTGCACAAAGCAGGTGGTATAGAAATTCCACTTGTGTGATGACTGCATCTGCCGAAATACACAATGACCCTACAACCACAGCTACTGTGCTGTGCACTGCCTAGAAGTTTTGCTCAGTAATCAATTTCCAGATCTGTTAGATCTGGCCATAAGTGTGTGTGCCCAAGTATTCTGAATTTAGATTTTTACAAGATGATGCTATCAGTACACATAAGGCTGACCTAAAGCCAACAATATACAGGGGGTCCCCTACTTACAAACATCCGACTTACAAACGACTCCTACTTACAAACGGAGGGAGGCAACAGGAAGTGAGAGGAAATCTACCCCTAGGAAGGGAAATTCACTCCTGTAAGAATTAATATGGGAAAAAGGTGTCTCCACTGATGCTTTATCACCTATCCTTATTTCCCTAATAACCCCAAATTTTCTAAATCCAATTGTCATTGGGACAGAAAGTGAGGTGAAATCTTCTGAACAGGGGCACAGACAGCAAAACAAACGTTACAGGGGTGATAACCCTTCCCTATGCTATCTACAAAACTTAAAAATAGATTTTTTGGCTGGAGCTACACTTAAAAAATGTACCTGTTCCGACTTACAAACAGATTCAACTTAAGAACAAACCTAAAGTCCCTATCTTGTTTGTAACCCGGGGACCCCCTGTAACTACCCAGAGGAGGGAGTTGAACAAGTATAATAGTCAGGTGGAAGGTGAAGTTATGCTCTTTCTCCTGCTTCGCCTCTCCTCTTTCAGATTTAGCACATCTTTTTTTGGGGGGGAGCAGGTACCTGTTTTTGACAGGTACCTGCTCCCCCACTTCTGGTCAGACTGCCGCAGCAATCTGAGCGGAAGTTCACCCCCCTCCACAGCCTTCTGAGACATATCACAGGTCCCAGAAAGCTGCAGATGCGCATGCGCAGTGAGCAGCCAGCTTTGAAGCCGCAAGCAGTCACAGCTAGCTGCCCAGTGTTAGTATGCCAGCGCTGGGGACCGAAGCCCGGTGAAGAAACCAGCCACGTGAGACACCACTGGATACTGGGACAGGTGAGTGTCTAATTATTAAAAATTAGCAGCTACAGTTTTTGTAGCTGCTGACTTTTAATTTTTTTAATAGAGGACTGAAAAACCACTTTAAGCTGCATTTCTTTCCCAGATGATATTGTGTCCTGTCCCACCAACAAAGATGGCTTCCAGTTAGAAGAGTAATGGTGAGAGCATGAAGCCCAATATAATACTGCCTGGCCATCAAATGAAGTTGCATGAGACTAAAAGCTCAGATTTTTCTTTCAAAAAATGAATTAAATATACTGTAAGCTAAACAGGAGATAAAACAAGGATAGCTTTCATTTTAATGCTTGTACATAGTTTCAAGTGTAGTACAGACAGACAAAGGTGACATTTGAGTTTATTCTTGGTGAGAGGGAAAATAGGTTTGTGTAATAGAACTTCTCAGGCATTTTAGGTACATTTTGATGGAGTATATTTCTAATCAGGTGAAATATTCAAATCCAGAGTCTTTGTGATTTTGGGCAGGAACACAATATGCAGAACACAGTACCTATCTTCAAACATTCACAAAAATATGTTGGGTTACATAGGGGAGTATATATTTTGCCAACATGGAAGTTGTGAGGTACCAGCAGCATTGAGTTTTCAAAGGATATTATATTGGTAGAGCTTTGACAGGTATTTACCCAAATATCTAATCTTCCAAGTATTGCTCACACATTTTTTGCTATGGTTTTTACATACCTCAAGAAAGTCCTTAGGTGCATACACAGGTCTAAAAAGGGATAAGTCTGAACAAAACAAAAAAACAAAAACATCAACTAAACTAAACAGAATTAGATTGAGGATGCAAAAGTAAATGCTAATAAGCATATTTCATAAGCACATGCAAGACTTCAGTGCTATATAATCTACTGTACATAAAAACCTCCTTATCAACTGAGATAAATGCATTACAATGTCTAACTTTCTTAGTATATTATTTATTTGTGTGACTATGACCCTCCAAGAGCTGTCCAAAGTTTTATAGCTACTTACCTACCTTCACGTATCCTTTGCCTCATCTGCTAGTGGAGACTGCTGATCCAAAATGACTGTACAGGCCCACCACCAACCTGCCCTGATGCTGCCCCCGTCATGATGAGATCATGCCGCCGATGCAGTTTTCAGGACCTGTTAACACTCCACTGATACACAGCAAATGAGAAGTGTCCATGTCACTTTGCTGCAAGGGTGAGAGAAGACTCAGAACCCATCTCATCACATCACCACCAACATCAGAGTATTTGGGGATTTAGATTAAGTTTTTTTTTTAATTTATGCACCAATTAGCCAGAAGTGGTTGGAGGTTATTTTTTATGGGTGGAAACTTCACTGGCTGGACTTCAGCTTTGACTAAACTATCTGTTTTGTCTTCTTTCACTAGGCACATATTAATCACAGATATCAAACTTGGTCCCACTACAGACTACAAATAATGTCCCAACCACAGTCACAAAACCATTTACATCAACATTAGGGCCACTTTAAACAGAGGATGCATAAGAGGCAAATATAAAATAGACCTTTACCTGGTTCATCTGTTCCCATTTCATTCCATTTATTGAGTAACTCTTTTTGCTCTTCAGCTGGCCTCTGAAAAGCACAAGCTATTAATACATCTCCCAAGAAAGAAGATTCATTGTAAAAATGTACTAGATACATTCACACAATAGAGATAGAGATAAAGACAGGGGTTTTTCCCGCAGTCATTATTTGTTCCCTGATGTACCTCTCAGACAGGTTATTGTCAACACATGTATATAAGAATGAATTTTATAAATGGAAATTCACGGCTGGTAAACAGATGTAATAGATTCCACAGGGGATTACAACAACCTGACCAAGTAGGATTAACTGCAGTAGTATATGCTAGTATTGGAAGACTGTAATTGTAACGCCTCACAGTACATGTGCCACTTTTGTCCTTGTGAGGACAATAGCGATGGTTCTAAAGGCATGCAACTCTAATGGGGTATGTGGTGAGAAACCTGTCTGTCTATCTACAACCATGTTGTGCAGAAACCTACTGTTTAGTCATTCATATAGCTTACATCAATTTAAAGTATGCATACACACAGTGGCCACATTATTAATTACATCTACTCATCCCGTAAATAGGTAAACAAAAAATTCATGACTGAAACTCAGCTGCTGTTCTACTGAACAATCAAATGGGTAAGAAGTGTAATCAAGGTGACTTTGACCATGGAAATTATCGGTGCCAGACGTGGTGGTTACAACATCTCATAAACTGCTATAAACAGGGGAATTGGCGCTGTCCGGCTATATGTGCATTAAATAATGATTCCTACAAGTGTAAGAAAAAAGGAGGCATACATGTAGAAAAAATAATAAAATAATAAAAAAAAATAAAACAATTAATATGCGTGTGACCAATGTGTTGTGGGAGCTATTAAAGTGCAAACAACACTCCCAACAGGTGTTAGAATAATAAAGTGCAACTTGCTCCTGAGATAAATATATATGTGCCAATTTCTCAATAAGAACCAACTACCTATATATGTATAGAAATGTGCCCAAAAGTAAAAACAAGAACTCCAAAATAAACACTTATGGCAATAAAACAGTATTGGCAGTAAAGAACAAACAATTATGACAGTAAAAAATCCCCAGAATGTGTGCATAAAAAAGTCCAACAAAGCAATGTGTGAAAGGTAAAGAAAATATATATGTGAAAAACAACAAAAATGTATAAAGCAGTAAGTGTCCAAAATCAAGGTCCTAAAGTGTATCCTTTTGGTGAAAAAAACGTGATTTCAGCATTGACTGGTGTTGTCCCCGTCCTTCACTGCACCCCCGCTCATGCTTACACTCACCGGACTGCCTAACCCCTGCAGGGGTAAAAGGCATATGTGGAAAATCCTGCGATGGCAAAGTCCAGGAAGTGGTCCTCCGTCCAGGGGTGTTTATCCTTCTCACTTAGACCAGTTCCACTGGACAGAGTTCCAGTGGAACTGTCATAATTGTTTGTTCTTTACTGCCAACACTGTTTTATTGCCATAAGTGTTTATTTCGGAGTTCTTGTTTTTACTTTTGGGCACATTTCTTTACATATATAGGCAGTTGGTTCTTATTGAGAAATTGGCACATATATATTTATCTCAGGAGCAAGTTGCACTTTATTATTCTAACACCTGTTGGGAGTGTTGTTTGCACTTTAATAGCTCCCACAACACATTGGTCACACGCATATTAATTGTTTTATTATTTTTTATTATTTTTTCTACATGTATGCCTCCTTTTTTCTTACACTTGTAGGAATCATTATTTAATGCACATATAGCCGGACAGCGCCAATTCCCCTGTTTATAGCAATTTCTGTACACTGGATTTCACCTAGGTGATTTTCATTTTTAGGGGGGGCAGCAGTCCTTCCTTGTTCCTATTCTCCTAAGCGCGGAATATCGTCACCCCAACATCTCATAAACTGCTGACTTCCAGGGATAGTTATTCACCACAATAATCTAGTTTGTTGGGGAAAAAGTGATTTCCAATTCTGTGGGTTAAAAGAACTTCTAAATGAGAGATGCTAGAATGGAATGGCCAGCTGTTCAATGTGACAGAAGACCATAACTGCTTAAAATAGTTTTCCAGGCTACTTGCCTTCTCACACTACAATTTAGCTGATCAGCCACTACATTTAAAATAAAATAAAAAAATCTAAAAGGCCCAATTCTGAAGTCACATGACAGGCCAGTGTCTTCTTTTTCCGGGACTGACATGTGGAGGATCCTTCTGTGAGTATCCATGTTACTTTCTTATGACATGGATGCTTTCCATTCACTGTGAAACAGAGAGTGTGTTCTCACAGGGTCCAGAAGAGTTCAAGCAGCATCATGAAATCATTTCATGAGAGGAGTCAACAATACCAGGTAGACTGCCTGGGCTACTGGAAAAGAGATTATAAAAGCACCATGTGATAACGGACTAAGTAAATGGTGACTCAGCCTTTTTTTTTTTTTTTTATTGTAAATGCATCTAAGTGGATTAAATAGCAGGGAATTGGGTGGTTTTGTTTCCTAATCCCGGCCACAATAAAAGGTAATAAAAAATCTTAGTTAGACTTACCAGTAACGGTATTTCTACGAGTCTTTCAGGACAGCACCTGGAGAGAGCACAACTCCACCCACTTTCGGGAAAACACTGCAGTCATTTCTTTAACCACTTGCCGACCAGCCACCGTCATTATACGGCAGCAGGTCGGCACGATCCCGCGAACCGTTTTAGCTATACGTCGGTCCCTTTAAACGGAATAGCAGGCACACGCGCCCGCTGCACGGTGGGGGCGCCAATGCTCGTGACCGGCAGTCGCGATGACCACCGGCCACGAGCGATCGCGGGTACGAGAGGCAGAACAGGGACGTGTGTGTAAACACACATATCCCAGTTCTGTGAGGAGAGGAGAGAGAGATTGAGTTCCTATGAGCTGGGAACCATGATCTCATCTCCTATAGTAAGTCCCATCCCCCACAGTTAGAACACACACATAGGGAAAACAGTTAACCCCTTAATCACCCCCTAGTGTTAACCCCTTCCCTGCCAGTGACATTTATACAGTAATCAGTGCATTTTTATAGCACTGATCGCTGTATTATTGTCAATCAACCCAAAAACGTGTCAAAAGTGTCCGATGTGTCCGCCTTAATGTCATAGTCTCGATAAAGGTCGCAGATCGCCGCCATTACTAGTAAAAAAAAATAATAATAAAAATGCCATAAATATACCCCCTATTTTGTAGACGCTATAAATTTTGCGCAAACCAATCAAAATACGCTTTTTGCGATATTTATTACCAAAAATATGTAGAAGAATACAAATCGGCCTAAACTGAGGAAAAAAATTAGCTTTTTTTTAAAAAAAATTGGGGCTATTTATTACAGCAAAAAGTACAAAATATTGTGTTTTTTTTCAAAATTGTCGCTCTTTTTTTGTTTATAGCGCAAAAAATAAAAACCACCAAAAGAAAGCTTTATTTGTGGGAAAAAAATATTGTCAATTGTGTTTGGGAACAGCGCAATTGTCAGTTAAAGCGACGCAGTGCCGTATCGCAAAAAATGGCCTGGTCATTGAGCAACCAATTCTTCTGGGGCTGAAGTGGTGAAAGCCTGGACACTTCCACCATGGCCTCAGTCGTTATCGAGCACCTCCAGCCATGCTGAAATTATATAAGCAGAACATAGAAATAACACCATATTAACATTCATAACCAAGGGAGGGTCATCGGTCCTGAAAGACTCGTAGAAATACCGTTACCGGTAAGTCTAACTAAGGTTTTCTCACCTCGGTTTTCAGGACAGCACCTGGAGATAAGCGAGTACATACTCTTAGGGTGGGACCACCGCCTACAGGACCTTCCTGCCAAACGATTGCGCTGCTGTCGAAAGCAGGCCCATCCTATAGTGACGAGTGAAGGTGGAAAAACTCGTCCATGTGGCCGCCTTGCATATTTGCCCTGGTGAAGCTCCAGCTCGTTCCACCCAGGACGTTGCTACAGCCCGAGGTTGAAAGGGCCACTACCCCTGCGGGAGGTTCTACTTCCGCAGCCCTCTAGGCTTCCTGAATAGCCATCCAAAGCCACCTTTCAATTGAGTTTTTAGGAGCCCCGTAACCCTTTCGTGCCCCCGAAAAACAAAACAAACAGAGAATTGGACTTTCTAAACTCTCCTGTTACCTCTAGATAGCATAAAACGCATCTCTTTATGTCCAGACTATGAAAATCTCTCTTTGGGGCATGCTGGAAATGGACAGAATGTTGGTAGCACTATCTCTTGGGATCTGTGAAAAACTGAAGCAACCTTTGGCAAAAACCCTGGGTTTATCCTCAGCACTACCTGGTCTGGAAAGACGGTCAAGAACAGCTCAATGATAGATAATGCCTGTAGTTCGCTGACCCTTCTAGCCAAGGTAACTGCTACCAGCAGTGTTAGCTTTAATGACCAAAACTTAATTGTGGCTTCTTCTGGTGGTTCGAAAGGTCTTCTAGTCAACCCCTGCAAAACCACTGATAAATCCCATTTGGGGAAAAACTTAAATGGCACCGGCCTAGCCCTAGCTAGTGCATTAAAAAATCGAATGCCCAAAGGGTCTAGAGATAACCTTCTTTTTAGAAAAACTGACAGTGCAACTACCTGAACCTTTAATGTACTGGCTGCCAAACCCTTCTCTATTCCGTCATGGAGAAACTCCAAAACTGAAAGGTCCTTCTGTGGAGAGTAATCTTTTGAGACACACCAGGAATTGAAGCATTTCCAGGTTTTAAAATAAATGGCTCTTGTGACCATCTTCCTGCTATTTAGCAGGGTACAAATTAAACCTTCTGACAAACCCTTTCTTCTCAGGATTTGCTCCTCAGTAGCCAGTCTGAGATGACCCACATCGGGATGCCGAAGAAGACCCTGAGTCAGCAGGTCCCTTTGAACCAGAAGCAACCAATGGGGCTCTACTGCTAATTTTAATAGAACTGAAAACCAAGCCCTCTTGAGCCAATACGGGGCTACCAGAATTAGGGTAGTTTTTTTCTCCTTGTAGTTTCTTGAGCATTAAGGGATCATTTGCACAGGGGGAAAGGCGTAACACAAGCGGAAGGTCCAGTGCTGAGTCAGTGCGTCCAGACACGCCACTTGGTCCTACCAGTTTAGAGAAAAGTAGACCGGTACTTTTGCATTGGTTTGTAATGCAAAAAGGTCGACCTGGGGAGCCCCCAATCTGCCTATTATCCTCTGAATAACATTCAGACTTAGGCTCCATTCGGACTCTAGTACCCTTCTTCTGCTTAAGAAGTCCGCCATCTGATTTTGGCTGCCCTTCAGGTGCACTGCTGTTAAGGATGCCAAGTCTTCCGCCTAAGTCAGAGTCTCTAGGGCCAAGTTTAGACGACACCTGCTTCTTGTGCCCCCTTTTGAGATGTAAGCCACTGCTGTGGCGTTGTCTGTTAATACTTGGATGTGTTGGCCCCTGATTATCCGTTTGAAGGCCCACAGCCCCAGGAAAATGGCCCTTAGTTCCCTCCAGTTGGAGGACCTCCTGGATTCCTCTACTGTCCAGGACCCTTGGGCCATCTGGCTTTCTAGATGTGCACCACACTCCCAGGAACTTGCATCTGTTGTCAAGATCTTTGCTGCGGATAAGGTCCAGAACAAGCCCTTGTTCAAATTTGTTTGCGTCCTCCACCACCATAACTTCCTTCTTACTGAAGATGGGATATTGATCTGCTTATCCAAAGACTCTCCGTAGGCCCAATTCTGTAGAATAGCCTGTTGGAGGCCTTTCGAATGGAGGAGGGCCCACTGAACAGCTGGGATTGAGGCTGTGAGAAGCCATAGTGTGGACATGGCTGCCCGAACTGAAACAGATAAATTTGTCTGTACTCTTTTCACTGCGGCCTGCACCTTTATCAATTTTTCCTCTGGGAGGAAAATCTTTTCCTGTATCGACTCGATGACATACCCCAGGAAAATGGTCCTCTGAAAAGGATTAAGGTTTGATTTTTCCTTGTTCAGAAGCCATCCCAAAATTTTCCAAATGGTTCAGAGCCTTTTCCAAATCCCTGCACAATAGGTCTTTTGAGCTGGCAAACAACAGGAGGTCGTCCAGATAAGGCAATACTGAGACCCCCTCCAACCTGAGCAGTGCGATTCCGCCATAAACTTCATGAAGATCCTTGGTGAAGAGGGGAGACCGAACGGGAGAGCCCTGAACTGAAAGTGCGATACCACTCCCCCTGCTCTGATTGCCATTCGTAGATATCTCTGTGACATTGGTGTTATGGGAACACGTAAGTACGCGGGAAGAAGCTTCCTCACCGAATAAACCACGTCCATACAAGATTTTTCTTGACCTTTGGGGAGCTGCGTCACATAGAATCGAGATGGCAGATTTTCCAAGAACTCCAGTGTGTAGCCCTCCGAGATTATTTTGAGGACAAATGCACTGGATGTCGCCCCCTTCCACTGTGGGAGAAAAGACTGCAGTCTTCCTCCCACAGTCGGGAGACCGTCACTGGGGGGACGAAACACCCCAGTTCTCCCTCGACCCCTCTGGGACTTCCAAGGTCTCTTCTGTCCTGTTTCCTTTGAGTCCCGGGTCTGGTGAAAAGGATGAAAATTTTTCTTGGGTTGCGATGAAACTTTTTTGGCTGGAAAGGCTTATTTCTGCTGTTCTGTCCAGAACCACGTCTAGGTCCGGAGCAAACATCAGATCCCCCTCAAAGGGTAAGCCACACATCTTTGACTTAAAGGGCTGAATCGCCTGACCAGGTCTTTACCCGCAAAACTCTTCTTGCTGAATTATTCAAAGCCGAAGATCTTGCAGTCATCCTCACTGACTCCGCCGAGGCATCTGCCATGTAACCTACTGCCTTCTGTAGGATTGGCAGAGTCTCCAGCAGATCTTTTGCGTGAGGTTCCTGCCTCAATATGGCCCTTTAGTTGCTCTAACCAGTGTTCTAAATTCCTGGCTACTACCGTTGACGCCATTGCCAATTTGAGATTGACTATTGTAGAATCCCAAGCCTTTTTTGACAAAGAATCAGTCCTCTTGTCAATAGTGTCCTTTAAGTCCCCCATGTCCTCAAAGGATAAATTGGTGTTCCGCGATACCTGCGAGAAAGCTTTGTCAAGCTTAGGTCTCTTATTACAAACTTGTGCGCTATCTTCATGGGGGGAGGGGAAACGTGTTTTGTCTTTTCCTTAGTCTGAAAAAACACCAAGCAGACAAAATATACCATAAACAAATCCTGCAGATTTAGATCTCCTCCCCAGCAGACCCATAAAAAACAGTCAGTGATACAATATATACCACAACATTACTGCTGTAAAGCACACTTCCCCAGAGAAGTCAACTGAGGAATATGATGCAGGCTCATATTCCTCAAGGCTCAAGGGAGGAAAAAAATAAACATAGCCCAGTTGTAGTTAACAAAGGCCACTACCTTTCCTACCTGGGTCTGGCTGGTGCTTGTGGCTTGTCCGGCAGCCTTTTTATTTTTAAATTTTTGCAGTCGTTTCGCCACTGCAAGGACCGAAAATTGCACCCTCTGAGGCCGCCACCCCCTCCTGCGTTCCAGTGGCTGAAACCAGAAGCCACCGCGCATCGCCGGAAGTCCCACCCCGTCCGGCAGTGATGTCACCGCCACTAGGGACCCAAAAGAGAGTACAGGCAGGAAGTCAGAGACGCCACACTGCCTAGTGCAGACCACACACTCTGCCCGCGCCCCCCCCAGTCTACCAGGGCGGGACCCTTCACCGACCTCTGCCCTCGCCGGGCTCGAAAAGGAAAAAGGCACCGGCACACCCCCCACCCGTCAGGGGGGGTGTTGGGCTGGCCAGCAGACAGAAAATAAAATAGTATCAGGTATGCCCTAACCCTTCTCCACCTGGAGAGAGCGCAGCACACCCCTGGTCCCTTGCAGCGCTTCCACCATGGCTGGAGAAAACACTACAACATGGTGTAAGTGTCCAGGCTTTAAAGAAATGACTGCAGCGTTTACTGGGAAGTTGGTGGAGCTGCCCTCTTTCCAGGTGCTGTCCTGAAAGAAAAGGTAATACAAAATTGCCAACCCCCACCCCCTCCCAACTGCTAATGAAGATTCTATTGATATTTTTTTCTAGGAGATGGCCTATCATACAGTAATACTGACCTTACTCCATATAGTGAGGCAACCTTATTTTCCTAACAATTCTGGTTGCGATGACTGATCCGCCTGGTCTCCAACCAGTTTTGTTACTGTGTCACTCACTGACATCATCAGGACCAGGAACTATGTCATCAGAATAGGACATGGCTACTGGTAGAAGTGCTTGTCTAGGATCATCCTAACTGGGCAACTGAAGATAGTATATTGTGGTTGTTGCCTGGTCTGAAGTAATTTTGATTTCTGATAAGCTATAAAAAGGTGGCAGGAGGAAAGATTAATGCAAGAATCACAAATCCATCGATCTATCCCATCTTGAATTAAAGCGGAATATACTCAAATGTTAAAATAAATTAATAAAATCTCACATAAGCTTTAGCATCAAACTAAACCCTCCTATCCTTTTCAGCCAATGAAGGTGCTATCTTAGCTTCTGTTTGATTTGCAACTGCAATGGTGACACACATGTGATAAGGTATGACACCAGCCATTTGATGGTTTGACAGTTCGGTTGAGAACACAAGCCAATGGAACAGTCAGCAATCCTGGCATGCCTGTAATGTAACTATTTTTTTGGAACCATTAAATCAATGGGTTTAGTTCCGTTTTAAGGGCTAGGATGGGGTGTTGATGGCATGATTTGTCTTACTATGCAATGTATGTACCCACATAGCATCATCTGAATGCCACAGCATACATGAGTCTTTTGCTTACCATGTACACCTTTAAGGTTTCTAGATTAGTTCACTTAAAGTGGCCACCAATTGCATAACAACTGAATCAGTGCCCAATCACGAGGAAACTTACAGTCCCACACATCTATGGCAAGTATACAGACGCATGCATATAAACATACTGGAAGTTGAAACACTTTAACCTAACAACATGTTTCCAGATTGTGTGAAAAAACTAAAGCACCCAGCGGAAATCCACATAATCATACTGTATATTAGCACTTACATACAAATTCAGCAGAGAACCCAGGACCCCAGTGCTGCAAAGTTAGAGTGCTAACCACTTAGGAACTATGCTGCCCAGATGGTTAAAACATCCACTAGGCCAATGGCACATTTTGCTCACTACAGAAGAGCAACGATAGACCATACAGGCTTATTTAATAAAGCAAACAGAAACGTGCAGTAACCTGTAGTAACCATTAAAACTCATCTGCAATCAGGCTACAGTAAATTAAAATCTGACCAATTGCTAAAGCTTCCTCTAAACTGCACATCAGCTTTACTCTTTGTAATGCCTTAAATGAGTGGTCAACCCTGTCCTCAGAGCCCACTAACAGGCCAGGTTTTATGTATTACTTTAGGGAGATACAGACTAGAATACTGCAATCACTGAACAGCAAATTATATCACCTGTAATGTATTTCAGTTATCTTGCAAACCTGGCCTGTTAGTGGGCCCTGAGGACAGGGTTGATGACCACTGCTTTAAATGACTTACTGACCATGAATGCCCAGTTTATTTAAAAGTGATAATAAGATAAATGGGCATTTCTATGATTTATAATGCAGACGATAAAGTGGGGAGCAGTGTCTTACACTCATATAAAAAAAGCTAGTAACCATCATTTTGGTGCTTTTCTCTAAATGGCATTTTATTACAGTAAAAGTCACCCATCCTTTATATAAATCCTATATTGTCCAGTGACTACCTGAGAAATAATAGATATTTGAAGGAAAAAAAAAATACAGAAAGGACAAAAGTTAAAAATTTTAAATTTAATACAACATATACTTCAAATGTCTGTACAAGCATACAGTGGGTAAAATAATTGTTTGATTCCCTGCAGATTTTGTACGTTTGCCCACCTACAAAGAAATGAAGGGTTTATAATAATTTTTATCATAGGTGTATTTTAAATTATAGAGACATATCATCAACCAAAAATACAGAAAAACACATGATACAAATGTTATAAATGGAGTTGCAATTCAGTGAGTAAAAAACAGACACACAGAGTTAAGATGTTTCTTGTAGTTAGTGACCAGGTTTGCACACATCCTAGGAGGGATTTTGGTCCGCTCTTTTTACAGATCTTCTCTAAATCCTTAAAGCGGTTGTAAAGGTAATTTTTTTTTTTTTAAAAAATAACAAACATATCATACTTACCTTCACTGTGCAGCTCGTTCTGCACAGAGTGGCCCCGAACCTAGTCTTCTGGGGTCCCTCGGCGGCTGTTTCAGCTCCTCCCCGCAAGCATTCACCACCTTAATGCGAGCTCCCTCGCATGGTGGTGAGTGCTTGCGGGCGCGCTCCCGTGATACAGCCGGCGGCTATAGCCGCTCGCTGTATCACTCGGCCCCGCCCCCCGGCGCGCCGCGTCATCGGATGTGATTGACAGCAGCGCGAGCCAATGGCTGCGCTGCTTTCAATCCATCCACTGCAGCCAATCAGCGACCAGGCTGAGCTGCAGCGAAGATGACAAGAACGTGCAGCGAAGATTCGAGGCGTCAGGTAAGTAAAACGGGGGGGCTGGGGGCGGCGGTACTGTCAAAAGTTTTTTCACCTTAATGCATAGAATGCATTAAGGTGAAAAAATGTTTACCTTTACAACCCCTTTAAGGTTTCTTGGCTGTTGCTTGGCAGCTCGAAGTTTCAGCTCCCTCCATACATTTTTTATAGAATTACGTTCCGGAGACTGGCTAGGCCACTCCAAGACCCTAATGTGCATCTTCTTGAGCCACTCCTTTGTTGCTTTGGTGGTATGTTTTGGGTCATTGTCATGCTGAAAGACCCAACCACGACTGATCTTCAGAGTGTTGGCTGAGGGAAGGTTCTCATCCTAGATTTTACAATACATGGCCCCATCCATTGGCCCCTCAATGCGGCAAAGTCGGTCTGTACGCTCAGCAGAGAAACAGCCCCAAAGCCTAATTTTCCACCTCCATGCTTGACTGTAGGGATGGTGTTCTTAGGGTCATTGTCAGCATTTTTCTGCCTCCAAACACGGCAAGTCCCCCTCTGCTGTGGTCAGATGAGACCAAAATTGAGCTCTTTGGCATTAACTCGACTCGCCATGTTTGGAAGAAGAAAAATCTTTGACTATGACCCTAAGAACACCATCCCTACAGTCAAGCATGGAGGTGGACACATGCTTTGGGGCAGTTTCTCTATTAAAGGTACAGGCAGACTTTTTTGCATTGAAGGGCCAATGGACAGGGCCATGTATTGTAAAATCTTGGATGAGAACATTCTTGCCTCAGCCAGAGCACTGAAGATGGGTCGTGGATGGGTCTTCCAACATGACAATGGCCCACAACATACTGCCAAGGCAACAAAGGAGTGGCTCAAGAAGAAGCACATTAAGGTCATGGAATAAAGTAAGTCTCCAGACATTATTCCTATAGAAAATTTATGGAGGGAGCTGAAACTTCGAGTTGTCAAAAGAGAGCCAAGAAATCTTAAGGATTTAGAGAAGATCTGTAAAGAAGAGTGGACCAAAATCCCTCCTGAGAGGTGTGCAAACCTGGTCACTATCTACAAGAAACATCTTACCTCTGTGCTTGCCAACAAGGTTTTCTCCACCAAGTACTAAGTCATGTTTTGCCTGGGGATCAAATACTTGTTTTACTCACTGAACTGCAACTTAATTTATAGCATTTCTTTTATGTACTTTTTCTGGATTTTTGGCTGATAATCTGTCTCTATCATTTAAAATACACCTATGATAAAAATTATAGACCCATCCTTTATTTGTACTTGGGCAAACGTACAAAATCTGTAGGGGATCAAATAACTAATTTTCCACACGGTAAATGAAAAAAACAGTAATAGACACAGCTATAAAATGTGTTAATTTCAAAAGCCTGTCTAACAATATTACATTTTTGTTCAAAAAGCTGCAATTACATTTATACAGCTCTGCTGAAATGTATTTCTATCTCTTGCTTGTTCAGAAATAGAGGGCACAAGGTTGACAAGTACCTTAGGGCAGTGTATGATATCAAAGTAATGAAATATGTCATTCCTGCAGAGGACAGGGAGTGGGTGATAAGCACATATGCATCATGTTTGAATGGCATGTCACATTAGATAATTACCGATACCATAGACATAAATCATAATTATATTATATATATATATATATATATATATATATATATATATATATATATATATATATATATATATATATATATATATATATATATATATAGTACAGGACACCAGCAATATGTCCTGGATAGCAGGTATACTTCCCCAGTATTTGAGTTGTGGTCTCTTTAAAGAAGACAGTTTTATAGACGTAGCTGAGAACTCAGGGTAGCCTGGCTAGAAAGGACTGACTTTTACTATTCTCCGGGTTAATAAGTACTCATCAGGGACCTGGAATTCCAGGAGTTCGAAGAGTTTTGGGAGGGATGAACCTCCAAACCCTGATTACAAGGACGGAGGTTTGAAGCGTTTTGTGAGAAAACAATAAAGACGGTTTGCTTTTACAAGTGGCTGCTGGCGAGTTATACACTATATTACCAAAAGTATTGGGACACCTGCCTTTACACGCACATGAACTTTAACCACCTCAATACAGGGCACTTTCACCCCCTTCCTGCCGAAGCCATTTTTCAGTTTTCAGCGCTGTCGCATTTTGAATGACAATTGCGCGGTCATGTTACACTGTACCCTAATGAAATTTTTATCATTTTTTCCCCACAAATAGAGCTTTCTTTTGGTGGTATTTGATCACCTCTGCGTTTTTTATTTATTGCGCTATAAACAAAAGAAGAGGGACAATTTTGAAAAAACACAATATTTTTTACTTTTTGCTATAATAAATATCCAATTTTTTTTTTTTTTTTTAACAAATTTTTTCCTCAGTTTAGGCCGATACGTATTCTTCTACATATTTTTGGTAAAAAAAAATTGTGATAAGCGTATATTGATTGGTTTGCGCAAAAGTTATAGCGTCTACAAAATAGGGGATAGATTTATAGCATTTTTATTATTTATTTATTTTTTACTAGTAATGGCTGCGATCTGCAATTTTTATTGTGACTGCGATATTGCGGCGGACATATCGGACACTTTTGACACATTTTTGGGACCATTGACATTTATACAGCGATCAATGCTATAAAATTGCATTGATTACTGTGTAAATGTGACTGGCAGGGAAGGGGTTAACACTAGGGGGCGCTCGAGGGGTTAATGTATTACCTAAGGAGGTGATTCTAACTGTGGGGGGAGGGGACTGACTGGGGGAGGTGACCGATCGCTGTCCCTATGTACAAGGGACACGCCATCGGTCTCCTCTCCTCTCTGACAGGACGTGGATCTGTGTTTACATGCACAGATCCACGCTCCTGCTCTGTTACCCGGCAATCACGGGTGCCCGGCGGACATCGCGGCCGCCGGGCACGCGCACCGGGTCCCGAGCGACGCAGCGGGCACGCGCGCGCGCCGCCGGCGGCGCACGCGCGCCCCCTAGTGGCTCGGGAAGGCGAGGACGTCATATGACGTCCTCCCAGAACAATAGAAGCCTCGTCCAGCCGTCATATGACGGTGGGCGGTGGCTTAGCGGTTAATGCTTAGTCTGTAGGATTCAATATTGAATTGGCCCACCCTTTGCAGCTATAACAGCTTCAATACTTCTGGGAAGGCTGCTCACAAGGTTTAGGAGCGTGTCTATGGGAATATTTGACCATTTTTCCAGAAGCGCATTTGTGAGGTCAAGCACTCATGGACGAGAAGGCTTGGCTCGCAGTCTCTGCTCTAATTCATCCCAAAGGCGCTCTATTGGGTTCAGATCAGGACTCTGTGCAGGCCAGTCAAGTTCCTCCACCCCAAACTTGCTCATCTATGTCTTTATGGACCTTGTTTGTGCACACACACACTTCTTGTTAGAAAACTTTATGAAGAAACTTACCTTACGTGCAAGGGGAATATTGAACTCTGTGCACATACTGTTCAAACTTTTCAATACTCTTTTTTCCCAGCTTGCCTGAAATGATAAATGGTTTTGAAAGTCTGCAGATAAAAACCTTCCTGCATTTGTTCGTCCTTACTCTTATCAGGTGTTTTGCTGTGTACTACCAGGATGCTTATAAAGGTAAGATCATCAGCAGATGGCAGGTTAGAAGATTAAAAATCAAGATAAAGATACTTGAGCCTTTGTGGGTTTTTTTTAAAGACGCACTTAAATTAAAGCATATCTATGGTCAAAAATATATATATATTTCTAGCCTACTTTTATTATTCTGAACAATCTTAAAGTTTGTAAACTTACTTTGTGAAGATTTCCAAACATTTAACTCCTTGAATTCTGTGACACGTATTCACTGTACAATGTCGGTAGGCACTACTGTGTCACACATTACACAGAGCCTGCCTTCTGGGCTACAGAAGTGCTCAGAGGAAGAGTTTCAGGAGGTGAAGTCAGTACAGGAATCACTGCTTGCAGGCAGCAAGGTACCATGGGATATGTAGTCATTAGAAATTGAAAGTAAATAGCAGAGGAATGCAGGGAAGACAGGAAGTTGAGGAAAGAGATGACCAGCAGACAGACAGAATTCACAACATGAAAGGAGTATTTAACCACTTGAGCCCCGGACCATTATGCTGCCTAAGGACCAGAGGTCTTTTTCCAATTTGGCACTGCGTCGCTTTAACTGCTAATTGCGCGGTCATGCAATGCTGTACCCAAACGAAATTTGCGTCCTTTTCTTCCAACAAATAGAGCTTTCTTTTGATGGTATTTGATCACCTCTGCGGTTTTTATTTTTTGCGCTATAAACGGAAAAAGACCGAAAATTTTGAAAAAAAATGATATTTTCTACTTTTTGTTATAGTTGATTTCACTCTTCACTGCCTATCACAGTTTCGGAGGCCATGGAATGCCCAGGTGGCACAAACCCCCCCCCAAATGACCCCATTTTGGAAAGTAGACACCCCAAGCTATTTGCTGAGAGGCATATTGAGTCCATGGAATATTTTATATTTTGACACAAGTTGCGGGAAAGTGACACTTTTTTTTTTTTTTTTTGCACAAAGTTGTCACTAAATGATATATTGCTCACACAGGCCATGGGCATATGTGGAATTGCACCCCAAAATACATTTAGCTGCTTCTCCTGAGTATGGGGATACCACATGTGTGGGACTTTTTGGGAGCCTAGCCGCGTACGGGGCCCCGAAAACCAATCACCGCCTTCAGCGTTTTTAAGGGCGTGAATTTTTGATTTTACTCTTCACTGCCTATCACCGTTTCGGAGGCCATGGAATGCCCAGGTGGCACAAAACCCCCCCAAATGACCCCATTTTGGAAAGTAGACACCCCAAGCTATTTGCTGAGAGGCATGGTGAGTATTTTGCAGCTCTCATTTGTTTTTGAAAATGAAGAAAGACAAGAAAAAAGATTTTTTTTTTTCTTTTTTCAATTTTCAAAACTTTGTGACAAAAAGTGAGGTCTGCAAAATACTCACTATACCTCTCAGCAAATAGCTTGGGGTGTCTACTTTCCAAAATGGGGTCATTTGGGGGGGGTTTGTGCCACCTGGGCATTCCATGGCCTCTGAAACTGTGATAGGCAGTGAAGAGTGAAATAAAAAATTCACGCCCTTAGAAAGCCTGAAGGCGGTGCTTGGTTTTCGGGGTCCCGTACGCGACTAGGCTCCCAAAAAGTCCCACACATGTGGTATCCCAATACTCAGGAGAAGCAACAGAATGTATTTTGGGGTGTAATTTCACATATTCCCATGGCATGTTTGAGCAATATATCATTTAGTGACAATTTTGTGCAAAAAAAAAAAAAAAATAAAAAATTTGTCTCTTTCCCGCAACTTGTGTCGCAATATAAAATATTCCATGGACTCGACATGCCTCTCAGCAAATAGCTTGGGGTGTCTACTTTCCAAAATGGGGTCATTTGGGGGGGTTTTGAACTGTCCTAGCATTTTATGCACAACATTTAGAAGCTTATGTCACACATCACCCACTCTTCTAACCACTTGAAGACAAAGCCCTTTCTGACACTTTTTGATTACATGAAAAAGTTATTTTTTTTTGCAAGAAAATTACTTTGAACCCCCAAACATTATATATTTTTTTTAAAGCAAATGCCCTACAGATTAAAATGGTGGGTGTTTCATTATTTTTTTTCACACAGTATTTGCGCAGCGATTTTTCAAACGCATTTTTTGGGGAAAAAACACACTTTTTAAAATTTTAATGCACTAAAACACACTATATTGCCCAAATGTTTGATGAAATAAAAAAGATGATCTTAGGCCGAGTACATGGATACCAAACATGACATGCTTTACAATTGCGCACAAACGTGCAGTGGCAACAAAATAAATACATTTTTAAAAGCCTTTAAAAGCCTTTACAGGTTACCACTTTAGATTTACAGAGGAGGTCTACTGCTAAAATTACTGCCCTCGATCTGACCTTCGCGGTGATACCTCACATGCATGGTGCAATTGCTGTTTACGTTTGACGACAGACCGCCGCTTGCGTTTGCCTTAGCGCAAGAGCAGGGGGCGACAGGGGTGCTTTTTTTTTTTTTTTTTTTTTTTTTTCTTTATTATTTTTTTGCTTTTTTATCTTATTTTTAAACTGTTCCTTTCATTTTTTTTTTTTTTTTAATCATTTTTATTGTTATCTCGGGGAATGTAAATATCCCCTATGATAGCAATAGGTAGTGACAGGTACTCTTTTTTGAAAAAATTGGGGTCTATTAGACCCTAGATCTCTCCTCTGCCCTCAAAGCATCTGACCACACCAAGATCGGTGTGATAAAATGCTTCCCCAATTTCCCAATGGCGCTATTTACATCCGGCGAAATCCAAGCCATAAAATGCTCATAGCTTCCGGTTTCTTAGGCCATAGAGATGTTTGGAGCCACTCTGGTCTCTGATCAGCTCTATGGTCAGCTGGCTGAATCACCGGCTGTATTCTCAGGTTCCCTGTTGAGACAGGAGAGCCAGAGAAAAACACGGAAGACGGTGGGGGGGGGCATTCCCTCCCACGGCTTGTAAAGGCAGTCTAGAGGCTAATTAGCCGCTAGGATTGCTTTTACATGAAAGCCGACCGCTGGCTGAAAAGAATGATACCAAGATGATACCTAAACCTGCAGGCATCATTCTGGTATAACCACTCAAAGTCTTGAATGGCGTACCTGAAGACAAAAAAATGGTTAACAATAAAGCACAGTAAACGGTAAAGTATAAAAAATTGCATACCTGAAAAACAAACATGATAAAACATAATAACAATAAAACATTGCAGAATAGAATACAGTAAAAAAGAGCAGAACAATAGAGATAGAGAAGAGATAGAGAAGAGAGAGAGAGAGAGATAGAGAGAGAGAGAGAGAGAGAGAGAGAGAGAGAGAGAGAGAGAGAGAGAGAGAGAGAGAGAGAGAGAGAGAGAGAGAGAGAGAGAGAGAGAGAACAATAAAACGACAACAATTTTTTTTTATTTTATATATATTTTTTTTTTTTTACACTTTTTTTGTAACTAACTTTTATAACTGTAACCGGTTCCAGGTTCGGGTCTCTCAAAATGCAATGGCATCTTGGGAGACCCTCTGAAAGTGTGCCTAGTCTGTGCAATGCTGTACCCTACGCTAATACTCAACTAGTGCATGGTAGCGTTCAAAACATTCACCAATGCAAAGACCAGGATTGTCAGGACAGGAGGGACAATAATAGAGGGTGTCACGCCTATATTCGCGCTTGCTGCAGACACGACATCTTTTTTGGGGGGGTTCGCTGGGTAGGGGTACTCGGGAGGACATAAAAATGCCTCTCATGCAGCCGACTGCATTTGGTTGGGGATGTGAATGGGGGAAGTACGGGCGCTGCAGAAGTGGTGGGTTCCCAATTAGGATTGGCGAATGCAGCAGGAAGGGCATTATGGGCACGACGGGCCTGTGTTTGTCTTCTTGGTGGCAGCGGGACACTACTTGTGCTTGCCACCTCACCAGCTTGAACTGCACTTATGGGACTCGCCACGTCACCAAGTGTTACTGCAGTGCTGGTTTGACTACGACCGGGGTGTACTAGGGCGCTGGTGCTTGCCAGTTCAATAAAAAGCTTCCCAAAAAACTGTTAGCGATCGCAGGGATCAGGCCTGACTCTGCAAACGCTGCAGTTATGCGTTTAGTGTTTTGTAAGTGACAGTGATCGATCGATACTGCACTTGGGTGGGCTGGGCTGGGCCAGGCGGAGGGGCAAAACGCAGGTGCTAGCAGGTATCTGGGCTGATCCCGCTAACACTGCATTTTTGGGAACCCTAAACTGCTGGGGACGCTAGTATAGATCTGATCGGACCAGATATTGATCCGTTCAGATACTATACCACTAAGGGAGGTGTACGGTGCGTGGGTGTTAGCGGTACTGGCGCTAACCTGACGCTGCCTGGGGCTGGTGCTTGCCAGTTCACCAAAATGCTACCAAAAAAACTGTTAGTGATCGCAGGGATCAGGCCTGACTCTGCGAACGCTGCAGTTATGCGTTTAGTGATTTGTAAGTGTCAGTGATCGATCGATACTGCACTTAGGTGGGCTGAGCTGGGCGGAGGGGCAAAACGCAGGTGCTAGCAGGTATCTGGGCTGATCCCTCTAACACAGCGTTTTTGGGAACCCTAAACTGCTGGGGACGCTAGTATAGATCTGATCGGACCAGATATTGATCCGTTCAGATACTATACCACTAAGGGAGGTGTACGGTGCGTGCGTGGGTGTTAGCGGTACTGGCGCTAACCTGATGCTGCCTGGGGCTGGGGCTGGTGCTTGCCAGTTCACCAAAATGCTAGCAAAAAAACTGTTAGCGATCGCAGGGATCAGGCCTGACTCTGCGAATGCTGCAGTTATGCGTTTAGTGCCTTGTAAGTGACAGTGATCGATCGATGCTGCACTTGGGCTGGGCCGGGCGGAGGGACAAAACGCAGGTGCTAGCAGGTATCTGGGCTGATCCCGCTAACACTGAGTTTTTGGGAACCCTAAACTGCTGGGGACGCTAGTATAGATCTGATCGGATCAGATATTGATCCGTTCAGATACTATACCACTAAGGGAGGCGTATGCCACGTGCGTGGGTGTTAGCGGTACTGGCGCTAATCTGACGCTGCCTGGGGCGACGCATATCACCGCCGGGCGATCGGGGGGCTAAACCTTTATTCGGTAATAAACGGCGGGTGCCCTGACACTATACAAAATAAACGAACTAACCAGCGTCACCCGTAACGGTTATACGGTGATCAGTGGTGAAAGGGTTAACTAGGAGGCAATCAAGGGGTTAAAACCTTTATTAGATAGTATATGGGGGTCCCTGTCGCTATAAAACGCTGATGGCGAACCTAAATATTTACCTCACTAACTAGCATCACCAGCGACACTAATACAGCGATCAGAAAAATGATCGCTTAGTGACACTGGCGACAGGGGGTGATCAAGGGGTTAAAACTTTATTAGGGGGGGTTAGGGGGGTATCCTAGACCTACAGGGGGCTAATACTCACTGTCCCAACACTGTAACTGTCACAAACTGACACCAATGCAGTAATCAGAAAAAAAAAAAAAAAAACTGCTGGTGTCAGTTTGTGACAGGGAGGGGGGGGGGGTGAATCGGGGTGTTTTGTGTGCCTGGCATGTTCTACTGTGTGTGTAGTGTTGTGCACTCACAGTGAAGTCTTCTCTCCTCGGCGCTGCAACGGAAAATACCGAGCCGAGGAGAGATGACATCATTTCCTTTGCTGCTGTTTAGCATACAGCAGCAAAGGAAGTGATCTGATTGGCCGGCGGCGATCGCGAGGGGGGGGCCACGAACGGATGGCCTCCCCCTCACCTCCGATCGCCGGGGGACAAAACAGGACCGCCTCGGGCACCGGGGGGGGGTCCGATCGGACCCCCCACCCGCGGGAGGCAAATCACGTACATGTACGTGATTTTGCCTGCCCGTGCCGCCTTGCCGACGTACATCGGCGTGAGGCGGTCCTTAAGTGGTTAAGTAAGATTATATTGGATTGCCAAAAATAACTATTGTTTGTATTGTTATTACAATGCTGATTTTAAAAAATAAATATGTATGCTGTGACCACAGAGCCATACCTCCCACCTGTCAATTATTCACCGGGACCGTCCCGGGATTTGATGCATGTCCTGGAGAATCAGGACTGAGTCCCAGAATGCCCACGGCTTGTGCGTGTGTCTGGGGTCCTACACGTCGCAAGCCAAACTTTGTAAGACAGCTGCCATCTCTCTCCACCAGCTGCCTCTGACACACACACAGTGCACAGCGAATAGAGTGCACTGACCCCGCCCCCTCCTGCTGTGATGTTGATGTTTTCCTGTACACAGCACATGTTATGCTGGGAAGGGAGACTGGGGGGCAGAGGATTTGTGCTGTGAGGGGGAACTGAGGGGTTGGGGATAAGTGCTAGGATGGGGAAGAAGGGGGGATTTGGGAAAGGTGGAGGCGGACTTGTGCTGGGGAAGAGGGAAGATTTGCGTGGGAGGATTTGTTCTGGGAGGGAGAGAGAGAGGATTTGTCCTGGGGGGGGGAGGGTAAGTGTGCAAATTAGTGCTGTTTTTTTTTCTTGGGAGAGTAGGGAGTGGGATTTTTTTTGCTGAAAGGGTCAAGTGGGGAAGATGATTGCTCATTGGGGGGGGTGGGGGTTGGGAATTTTGCCTTCTCCTTACCCCTACACTGTGTATATATATATATATATATATATATATATATATATATATATATATATTATATATATATACACACACACACACACACACACACACACACATAATATATGATTTATTATATGCACATACATACACATATATATCACACACATACAGTGCCTTGAAAAAGTATTCACACCCCCTTGACATTTTCCACATTTTGTCATGTTACAACCAAATACGTAAATGTATTTTATTGGGATTTTCTGTGATAGACCAACACAAAGTGGCACATAATTGTGAAGTGGAAGGAAAACGTAATTTTTTTTTTAAATAAATACCGTATTTATCGGCGTATAACACGCGCCGGCGTATAACACGCACCCAAGTTAAGGAGGGAATTTTAAGGAAAAAAACTTTTAGGAGTAAAGTTTAAGGAAGAAAAACTTACATTAAAATGCCCATCAATGCAGTGTTATCGGTGTCCATCTGCAGCCTTGTCAGTGTCAGTGCAGCCTTGCCCCAGTGTCCATTGCAGCCTTGTCAGTGCAGCTTTGCCCCAGTGCAGAATTGTCAGTGCAGCCTTGCCCCAGTGTCCATTACAGCCTTGTCAGTGCAGCTTTGCCCAGGTGCAGCCTTGTCAGTGCAGATAAGTCAGTGCAGCCATGTCAGTGCAGCTTTTCTCCAGTGCAGCCTTGCCCCCCCGTGCAGCCTTGCCCCCCCGTGCAGCTTTGTGGGATCGCCGCGATCCCTGCCGTCATACACAGCCCTGTGTAAATTTAAATATGGCGCCAAGACTGCAGGGACTCGGCGGAGCGCTGATACACATAGCCGAGAGTCCTCGGGTTTTTTCGGCGCCGCTTACAGTCCCGCCCAGTTCCGCCCTATGGGCGGGACTGTAAGCAGCGCCGAGAAAACCCGAGGACTCTCGGCTATGTGTAGCTCCGCTCCGCCGAGTCCCTGCAGTCTCGGCGCCGTATTTGAATTTCCACACGGCTGTGTATGTCGGCGCCGATCGCGGCAATTGCCGCGATCGCTCCGATCACACACAATTGGGGGGGGATCGGCCTATAACACGCACCCACGATTTTCCCCTAATTTTCAGGGGAAAAAAGTGCGTGTTATATGCCGATAAATACGGTATCTGAAAAGTGTGGCGTGCATTTGTATTCAGCCCCCTTTACTCTGATAGCCCTAACTAAAATCTAGTGAAACCTATTGCCTTCAGAAGTCACCTAATTAATAAATAGAGTCCACCTGTGTGTAATGTAATCCCAGTATAAATATAGCTGTTCTGTGAATCCCTCAGGAAGATTGTTAGAGAACTTTAGTGAACAAACAGCATCATGAAGGCCAAGGAATATACAAGACAGGTCAGGGATAAAGTTGTGGAGAAGTTTAAAGCAGGGTTAGGTTATAAAAAAATATCCCAAGCTTTGAATATCTCACAGAGAACTGTTCAATCCATCATCCAAAAATGGAAAAAGTATGGCACAACTGCAAACCTACCAAGACATAGCTGTCCATGACAGGCCGGGCAGGAAAGCATTAATCAGAAAAGTAGTCAAGAGGCTCAGGGTAACTTTGGAGGAGCTGCAGAGATCCACAGCTCAGGTGAGAGAATCTGTCCACAGGACAACTATTAGTCATGCTCTCCACAAATCTGGCCTTTATGCAAGAGTGGCAAGAAGAAAGCCATTGTTGAAAGAAAGCCATAAAAAGTCCCGTTTGCAGTTTGCAAGAAGCCATGTGGGGGACCCAAGGAAGAAGGTGCTCTGGTCAGATGAGGCCAATATTGAACTTTTTGGCCTAACAGCAAAACGCTCTGTGTGGCAGAAAACTAACACTGCACATCACCCTAAACACACCATCCCCACTGTGAAACATGGTGGTGACAGCTGGTCAGAGTTGATGGGAAGATGGATGGAGCCAAATACAGGACAATCTTAGAAGAAAATCTATTAGAGTCTGCAAAAGACTTGAGAGCGGAGGTTCACCTTCCAGCAGGACAACGACCCTAAACTTATAGCTACAGCTACAATGGAATGGTTTAGATCAAATTATATTCATGTGTTAGAATGGCCCAGTCAAAGTCCAGACCTAAATCCGATTGAGAATCTGTGGCAAGACATGAAAATTGTTCAGAAACTCTCCATCCAATCTGACAGAGTTTGAACTATTTTGCAAAGAAGAATGGGCAAAAATTTCACCCTTTAGATGTGCAAAGCTGGTAGAGAGATACCCAAAAAGACTTGCAGCTGTAATTTCAACGAAAGGTGATTCTACAAAGTATTGACTCAGGGGCTGAATACAAATGCACGCCACACTTTTTACAGATTTGTAAAAAAATTTGAAAACCAATTTATAATTTTCCTTCTACTTTACAATTACAGTGCCTTGCAAAAGTATTCACCCCCTTGGCATTTTTTGTGTTTTGTTGCCTCACAACCTGGAATTAACAAGGATTGTTTGAGGATTTGCATCACTTAATTTACAGAACATGCCCGCAACTCTTAAGATTTTTTTTATTTAATTGTGAAGCAAACAACAAATAGGACAAAATAACAAAAAAAGTCAATAACATAAATATTCACCCCCCCTAAAGTCAATACTTTGTAGAGCCACCTTTTGCGGCTATCACAACTCCAAGTCACTTTGGATAAGTCTCTATGAGCTTGCCACATCTTACCACTGTGATTTATGCCCATTCCTCCTTGCAAAACTGCTCCAGCTCCTTCAAGTTGGATGGTTTGCACTTGTGAACAGCAATCTTTAAGTCTGACCACAGATTTTCTATTGGATTGAAGTCTGGGCTTTGACTAGGCCATTCCAACACATTTACATGTTTCCCCTTAAACCACTCAAGTGTTGCTTTAGCAGTGTGTTTGGGGTCATTGTCCTGCTGGAAGGTGAACCTACGTCCTAGCCTCAAATCACACACAGAGTGGTAGATTTTGCTCAAGAATATCCCTGTATTTAGCACCATCCATCTTTCCCTCAACTCTGAGCAGTTTCCCAGTCCCAGGGATGGTGTTCTTTGGGTGATGTGATGTGTTGGCTTTGCGCCAGACATAGTGTTTTCTTTGATGCCCAAAAAGTTAAATTTTAGTTTCATCGGACCAGAGCACCTTCAACCACACATTTTGGAAGTCTCCCACATGCCTTTTCGCAAACTCAAAACGTGCCATTTTGTCTTTTGCTGAAAATATTGGCTTTCTTGTAGCCACTCTGCCATAAAGCCCAACTCTATGGAGCATGCGGCTTATTGTCGTCCTATGTACAGATACTCCAGTCTCTGCTGTGGAACGCTGCAGCTAATCCAGGGATACCTTAGGTCTCTGTGCTGCCTCTCTGATTAATGCCCTCCTTGCCCGGTCCGTGAGTTTTGGTGTGCGGCCGTCTCTTGGCAGGTTTGCTGTTGTGCCATGTTCTTTCAATTTGGTTATGATAGATTTGATGGTGCTCCTAGGGATCATCAAAGATTTGGATATTTTTTTATAACCTAACCCTGACTTGTACTTCTCAACAACATTGTCCCTTACTTGTTTGGAGAGTTCCTTGGTCTTCATGGCAGTGTTTGGTTAGTGGTGCCTCTTGCTTATGTGTTGTAGCCTCTGGGGCCTTTCAAAAAGGTGTGTATATGTAATGACAGATCATGCGACACTTAGATTGCACACAGGTGGACATCATTTCACTAATTATGTGACTTCTGAAAGTAATTGGTTACACCAGAGCTTTTTATGGGCTTCATAACAAAGGGGGTGAATACATACGCACATGCCAATTATCAGTTTTTTATTTCTGAAAAATAGTTTTATGTATATATTTTTCTAATTTTACTTCACCAACTTAGACTATTGTGTTCTGGTCCATCACATATAATTCAGATTAAAAAAAACATTGAACTAAAGGCTGTAATGTAACAAAATAGGTAAAAAGCCAAAGGGGGTGAATACTTTTGCAAGGCACGGTCTGTGCCACTTTGTGTTCGTCTATCACACAAATTTCCAATAAAATACATTTACGTTTTTTGTTGTAACATAGAGAGTGAGTATAGCCTCAATTGAGTCAGTTATGATGCAGTTCAGTAATCAGTGCCATCATGCCAGTTGGAATGACTAAAAATTATAAGAGTGGAGGTGTGGAGGCAGTTGTTGCCACTTGCCTAACCACACGTGCACACCTTTGAGTTGGGACTATCTCGGCACCTGTTAGTAACAAGCAATTCAGGAAAATTTTATAAAAAACGTATAAACTTTAATAAATACAGAACACAGTTGCAAAATAGTACATACATGGAATGCTAAAACAAATTAAATACACCACACTTAACACAAACGTAAACGGAAATGAATATAACCGTAAGATTTCTTGTGGAGAGGGGTATATAAGATGGTTCCTCAACTGGTTTCGCGGTTAAGAGCGCTTCTTCAGGAGGGAAGGGATATGTCTAGAGTAATAAACTTTAATTTAGACAAAAATTAACAAAAACAGCAAACAGAAGTAATAAACACAATACAAAAATAGTAGCAAAAAAATCGTAGCAAAAAATAGTAGCAAAATAGAAGACTGGCTCACCAACTCAAACGGATTGAAAGGGATAGTAGGACCCCACACAAATCCCCCGACAGCGGGCACGGGGGATTATGGACAAATTCTGGTTAAATAAATAAAGTTAAAAAATTGGGGGAGTGCCCACCCAGGTGGAATAAATGGATGTCAAGGAAGGGAAAGTGATGTGATGGGAAAAAAGAGAAAGGGGGGAAGGGAACAGGAAGGGAAGGTGACGGTGGGATGGAGAGGATGGGGGTTAATGTGGGAAGGAATGTGGGAAGGGAGGCAGGAAAGGGAACAAGGGAAGGGAAGGGAAAGGGAAGGTTAGAAGGGGAGGGGAAGAAGCAGGGGGGTGGGTTTGGGGAAGAAGGAGAGAAGGGGGGAGGAGGGGGAAGGAAAGGGGGGGGGGAGAAAACAAGAGAAAAACATGGGAGAGAAAAAAGAAAAAAAAGAGAGGAGGGGGGGGGGGGGGGGGAAGGAGAGGGGGAGAAAAAAAAACAGGAAAAAGAAAAAGAAAGAGGAGGGAAAGGGAAAGAGGGAAGGGAGGAGGGGTAGGAAAAGGGGAATGGAGGGGGGGGGGGGGGCGGAGGAGGGAAAAAGGGGGGAAGGAGGGCAGGCCAAAGGGGAAGGGAAAAACGGGTAGGGAGGGTGGGAGAAAAAAAGGGGGGGGAGGGGGGGAAGGAAAGGTAGGGGAAGGGGAAAGAGAGGGGGAAGGGTGGAAGAGGAAAAGGGAAATAAAGGGGGGGAGGTGAAAGAATATCCCCAAAAAAACCTTGACATCGGGTAGTGAAGACATACAACATTAAAATAAATGAGTAAGCCAGTGGGCACTCACCAACTCGTTGGCTAGTCAATAATACTGCATGGGCTGCCTAACTCAATTATCAAGTCTAGTATTGGTAAGTAATTGAGATTGGTCCCAGGAAATAACAAATAGACAATCAGATTTAGGGATGTAAAAAAGCAAACCCATGTACCATGAGTGGGACTCCCAGGTAACCACCAGATCTGTAATATAGAGAGGGGTATGAGGTCAGGCCTCTGAAGGTCAGCGGACAGCAGAAGTGAGTAGAACAGAAGGACAGAAGAAAGGAATATGGAACAGGTGGCAGAGAAATAAAGGGAAGGAATGGACCCCAAAAGCTCACCAGAAAGGAAGGAGATCAATTGCACATAGAGAGGACAAGAAGAGAGTGTATGGGATGATAAGGGCTCATCCCAGTAGAGTAACCAACCCAAGATGACATACAGAATACTAGACTTGATAATTGAGTTAGGCAGCCCATGCAGTATTACTGACTAGCCAACGAGTTGGTGAGTGCCCACTGGCTTACTCATTTATTTTAATGTTGTATGTCTTCACTACCCGATGTTCAGGTTTTTTTTTTGGATATTCTTTCACCTCCCCCCCTTTATTTCCCTTTTCCTCTTCCACCCTTCCCCCTCCCTTTCCCCTTCCTTTCCTTCCCCCCCTTTCCCCCCTTTTCCCCCCTTTTTTCTTCCCCTTCCCCCCTCCCTACCTCCCACCCTCCCTACCTGTTTTTCCCTTCCCCTTCAGCCTGCCCTCCTTCCCCCCTTTTTCCCTCCTCCCCCCATTCCCCTTTCTCTACCCCTCCTCCCTTCCCTCTTACCCTTTCCCTACTCTTTCTTTTTCCTGTTTTTTTCTCCCCCTCTCCTCCCCCCCCCCTCCTCTCTTTTTTCTTTTTTTCTCTCCCTTGTTTTGATCTCGTTTCCCCCCCCCTTCCTTCCCCCCCTCCCCCCTTCTCTCCTTCTTCCCCAAACCCCCCCTCCTCTCCCTTCCCCCCCTTCCTCACCCCCTGCTTCTTCCCCTCCCTTCCCCTTCCCTTCCCTTGTTCCCTTTCCTGCCTCCCTTCCCACATTAACCCCAATCCTCTCCGTCCCACCGTCACTCTCCCTTCCTGTTCCCTTCCCCCCTTTCTCTTTTTTTCCTCATCACATCACTTTCCCTGCCTTGACATCCATTTATTCCACTGGGAGAGCACTCCCCCAATTTTTTTAACTTTATAAGTTGTAAGTTCCTTACATGTACTATTTATTTAACCAGAATTTGTCCATAATCCCCCGTGTCCGCCATGGGGGGATTTATGTGGGGTCCTATCATCCCTTTCAATCCGTTCGAGTTGGTGAGCCAGTCTTCTATTTTGCTACTATTTTTTGTATTGTGTTTATTACTTCTGTTTCCTGTTTTTGTTCATTTTTGTCTAAATTAAAGTTTATTACTCTAGACCTATCCTCCTGAAGAAGCGGTCTTAACCGCGAAACCGATTGAGGAACCATCTTAGATACCCCTCTCCACAAGAAATCTTACGGTTATATTTGTTTCCGTTTACGCTTGTGTTAAGTGTGGTGTATTTAATTTGTTTTAGCATTCTATGTATGTACTATTTTGCAAATGTGTTCTGTATTTATTAAAGTTTATACATTTTTTATATAATTTTCCTGAATTGTTTGTTACTAACAGGTGCCGAGATAGTCCCAACTCATAGGTGTGCACATGTGGTTAGGCAAGTGGCAGCAACTGCCTCCACACCTCCACTCCTATAATTTTTAGTTTTTTTGTTGTAACATGACAAAATGTAGAAAAATAGGATTTTTATAACAGCTTACTTGTAAAATCCTTTTCTTGGAGTACATCACGGGACACAGAGCACCATAGTAATAACTATATGGGTTATAGGCCACCTTTAGGTGAATGGACACTGGTATAACCAAAAAGGAAACAGGAAGTGCCCCTCCCTATATAACCCCTCCCATACCGGGAGTACCTCAGTTTTTGTAGCAAAGCAATATATACACATATCCCAATAAGAGGGGAGGGACCTCTATGTCCCGTGATGTACTCCAAGAAAAGTATTTTACAGGTAAGCGGTTATAAAAATCCTATTTTCTTTATCGTACATCACGGGACACAGAGCACCATAGTAATAACTATGTGGGAGGTCCCAAAGCAATGCCTCCTGAGGGGAGGGAGACACAAAGCAAATAGCCTCCACCAGGAGTGAGGACCTATACTGCTGCCTGCAGCACACTACGCCCGAAAGCGGTGTCTTCCTGCCATCTTACATCCATTTGATAAAATCTTGTGAATGTATGTACTGATGACCAAGTAGCGGCCCTACAAATCTGAGCCACAGAGGCTTGGTGATGCACTGCCCATGAAGTACTGACTGCTCGTGTAGAGTGCGCATTAATCTTAAAGGGAGGAACCCTTCTTTGTAGGCCATAAGCCTGACTAATCACCTGACGAATCCACTTAGCAACAGTAGATTTCAATGCTGCCTGACCCTTTCTAGGGCAACACAAACAAAACATCAATTTTTGTTTGTATTTGAGCAGTCGCTTTCAGATAGGCTTTAACTGCTCTCACTACATCGAGAGAGTGTAATAATTTTTCTTCTGCAGAACGAGGTTCTGGGAAAAAAGAAGGTAAGGAAACCATTTTGATTCAGATGAAACCCAGACACTACCTTTGGTAAAAAGGTTGGGTACAGACGCAGCACCACCTTATCCTTGTGAATAATTAATTATGGCTCTTTACAGGAGAAAGCAGTCAATTCTGATACTCTTCTTGCAGAGGTTATCACAACTAGGAATACCAATTTCCTAGTCAAAAGGAGCAAAGGATTATTCCATATAGGTTCAAATGGTTGTCTTTGCATCACAGACAAAAACAAAATTCAAATCCCATGGGACAAGGGTATCCTAACTGGCGGAGTTATCTGAGTTACCCCTTGTATGAATGCCCAGACTAAAGAATGCAAAGCAAGCGGCCTTTGGAAAAACACTGCCAAGGCCGAAACCTGACCCTTGATTGTACTCAAGCCCAGCTTAATTTCTACTCCTAATTGTAGAAAGGCCATAATTCTTCCTATGACATACTTACGAGGATGCCAACCCTTGGTTTCACACCAAGTGACATAGGCCTTCCAGACTCTGTAGTAAATGGTCCTGGATGCTGGCTTTCTGGCATTAATCAGGGTGGTTACTATCAAACCTGAAAGCCCCTGATTTTTTAGAATGTGGGCTTCAATAGTGTTTTTTTAGAATGTGGGCTTCTTTAAATTCAGCGTTTGTAAGTCAGGATGGAATACCGGGTCCCTGCGACAGCAGGTCCGAACAAGTTGGAAGAGTCAAATACTCCCCTGCTGCCATTCTCACGATCAGTGCATACCAGGGTCTTCCGGGCCATGCTGGGGCCACTAAGATTACCGGCTTCCCTTCTTCCCTGATCCTGTGAAGCAGCCGTGGTAGCAGCTGAACTGGAGGGAATGCATGAATCAGTGAAAACTGATTCCACGGGGTCACTAACGCATCTACTCTGAGTGCAAGTGGATCCCTTGTTCCCGCCACAAAGTTGTCCAACTTCTTGTTCAACCTGGATGCCAAAAGATCTACGTCCAGCGTCCCCATGTTTGGCATATGGCCAAAAAGACATCGGGATGTAGAGACCATTCTCCTGGCAACAACTGTTGACGGCTCGGAAAATCTGCCTGCCAGTTTTCCACACCTGGAATGTAAACTGCAGCTAGGCAAGGAACAGGTTTCTCTGCCCAAGAAAGAATATGGTCCACCTCCCTTTGGGCTGTGTGGCTTCTGGTACCCCCTTTGTGATTGATATAGGCCACTGCTGTGGCGTTGCCAGATTGTATCCTGACAGGAGAATTCCGCAACCTGGATGTCCATCCTATTAGAGCCAGATGTACTGCCTGAATCTCTAGTATATTAATGAGCAAGATCTTCACGGACTCTGACCACTTCCCTTGAGCAGTGGTCTCTTCTAGATCTGCTCCCCAGCCCCATAGGCTGGCATCCGTTGTTCCTTCATTCTAGTTTCCTGGAAAGTAGTATTTCCCTTTCTGTAAATTCCTGGTTATCAACCACCAGTTGAGACTCTGGCATACCTTTGGAGCCAGATTCATTGGATAATCCAAGGCTTGGATCCGTTTGTTCCAAGCAGACAGAATACTGTGTTGCAACAGTCTTGAATGAAACTGGGCATAGGGAACCACTTCGAAGGAAACTACCATCTTCCCTAGTAATCTCATACAAAGGCGAATGGAAGGATCCTTCTTTGCCTTAACCGCCTGGACCAGCTCTCTTAGAGCGTTGACCTTTGCCTGAGGCAAGAACATCCTTTCCTGGGTTGTGTCCATGACCAAGCCCAAATACTGCAGCCTTCTTACCGGGCTGTAAGGATGATTTCTCTAGATTGAGAATCCAACCCAGGTGTCTCAGATAACTGACTGTTCTGGACACCCCCTGATTTAATCCTGCTATTGACTGATCTACCAGTAGCAGGTCGTCTAGGTATGCTAATATTGCTATACCCTGGCCCCTTAGTCTTGCTAGTACTGGGGCTAACACTTTTGTAAACAGTCAGGGAGCGGTGGCTAACCCGAACGGCAAGGCCACGAACTGAAAGTGGCGCTGTTCTACCGCAAACCGCAGAAACCACTGGTGAGCGGGAAATATTGGCACATGTAGATATGCATCCCTGATATCTATGGATGCTAGAACCTCTCCTCCCCGTAGGGTGGAAACAACTGACCGAATTGACTCCATTCGAAAGGAGCAAATGTTTAGTAAGTGATTCAGATTCCTGAAATCTAGAATGGGTCTGACATCTCCATTTGGTTTTGGTACCATAAAGAGATTTGAATAAACCCCATGTCCCTCTCTGCTGAGGGAACCTCTATTATTACTCCCTGATAAAGTAATCGGGTCCAGTGCCAGAAATAAGGACTTTTTCTTTAGTGGGTCCTTTGGAACGTTTGATCTTAAAAAATGCTATGGTGGAAACTCTTGGTACTCTAGTATGTAGCCTAGAGCTATTACAGAGAGGGCCCACTTGTCTTGGATTTCCTCTTGCCAAGTTTCTGAAAACCAACGCAGTTTCCCCCCCCACTCGAACGAGCGGGGGCGCCCCTTCACAAGGAAGCCTTGGGATTCTGTTTTGTGGACTTCTGACTCCAGGGCTTTTTGTAGCACTGTGCCTGGTTATGAGGCTTACCCTTTGCTCCTGATGGTGGAGGCAGTCGAGACTGCCTGGGGGCTGTTGCTCCAGACATCTGAGAAGGTTTAGCCCGGGTTCACACCTATGCGAATTAGATGTGCGTTTCCCCGAATCTAATTCGAATAGTAGGAGAATGTGACTGGCTCCCTATGGAGCCAGTTCACATATCTCCGGGTGGCTGCGGAGCGCACTGCACAAAAACGTTGTGCGTCTTTGGCTCTGTTTCAGGGCCGAATTCAGGCATAGAATCAGCCATGATTCGTCCCTGAAATGGGGAACAGGGACGCACAGCGCTCCTGTGCGATCCACAGCCCGGTATAGTGTGAACCCAGGCTTAAAAGAAGGCTGTCTATTCTTTTTCTTAACAGGCAGAAGGGTGCTTTTACCCCCCCTACGAAATCTGTTGGATATACTTATCCAAATCTTCCCCAAACAACCTTTCTCCATGAAATGGAAACCCAGCCAAGAGCTTCTTGCATGGTAACTCGGCTGACCAGTTTTTTAGCCACAGAATCCTGCGCATATGTATTAACATGAGCGCAAGGCGAGACGCCTGATGTATAGAATCCTTAATAGCGTCCACTGCAAAGTATAGGGCCCTAGGTAGCTCAGCTAAACTTTGGGCCTCTTCAGTTTGAGCAGGCACTTTTTTAATAACCTGCTTGAATTCATCCCGAAGGGATTAAGAGATGCCTATTGCTGCCACTGCAGGTTGTACTACCACACCAGCTACAGCAAATGAGGCCTTAAAGCGGAGTTCCACACAAAAATGGAACTTCCGCTTTTCGGAACCCTCCCCCCCCTCCGGTGTCACATTTGGCACCTTTCAGGGGGGAGGGGGGTGCAGATACCTGTCTAAGACAGGTATTTGCACCCACTTCCGGCATAGACTCCCGTGGGAGTCTACGCCTCTTCCTGTCCCCACCGCGCTGTCTCCTGGGAAACACACAGCTCCCAGGAGAGAGCGGGGACCACTTGGGACGCGCAGCGCGACTCGCGCATGCGCAGTAGAGAACTGGGAAGTGAAGCCGCAACGCTTCACTTCCTGATTCCCTCACCTAGGATGTCGGCAGGCGACGCCGAGAACCCGCTCGGTTCTCGGCGTCGCCTGCCGACATCGCTGGACCCTGGGACAGGTAAGTGGCCATGTATTAAAAGTCAGCAGCTGCAGTATTTGTAGCTGCTGGCTTTTAATATCTTTTTTTTTTTGGCGGTGTGGGTGGACCCCCGCTTTAAGTAGAGATTCCAACTTCTTATCAACTGGATCACTAAAATACTTGTACATTGTCCACTGGACAAGTTAAACTCTGTTCACAGAGGAGATAGCCGCATCTACCGCTGGCAAATTCCATCTCTTTGAGAACCTTTTCTCCATAGGGTAAAGAATTGAAAATCTTTTAGGAGGAAAAACTGCTTATCTGGGTGATCCCAATCAGCATAAAATCAGTTGCTTCAGTAACGGGTGCATAGGGAAAGCATGAGAACCCTGTTGGGGTTTTAGCGAACCCAAGGAGGAGAAGGAAACATCCTCCACCTCTGCAGGAGGCAACTTAAATCCAGAACGAACCAAGTCCGTAAGAGATTGGATTAGCAATTTCTGCAATTGTGAAATTGAGAAAGGTCTCAGCAGGGGGGGAACATGACCTCCTGAAATGATGGATGATCCCCCCAAACCTCTCTGATGGCTGACAGAGCTGGAGATAGCAGTGCTGCCATAGGAGCCTTTGCTGACACTGAGCACAACAGGGGAAGCCTGGAATGTTGGAAGCCAGGTATGTTGCTTTAACACCCTATAGTGGCAAACACAGGTAAGGCATTGCATACTCATGTTAGAAAGACCAAGTGAATTATATACACACATATATATATATATATATATATACATATACACACACACACACACACACACACACACACATATATATACACACACACACACACACATATACACA
Source organism: Aquarana catesbeiana (assembly GCF_042186555.1). Lineage (NCBI taxonomy): Eukaryota > Metazoa > Chordata > Amphibia > Anura > Ranidae > Aquarana > Aquarana catesbeiana. The sequence goes on from NC_133324.1 coordinate 855,592,075, forward strand.
CACACACATTCCTTGTAATCTTTCTGACTTACCTGATCCCGTCGCAGGACTGCTGGAAATTATCACAGACAGATCCAGCCTTCACCCATCATCGTCATGCCAGACCTTCAAGGACCGGGTCCCCTTTCACGGGTCCATTCCCTTGGACCTGTACAGCACCCTGCCGGAAAACTCTTTGGTTGTATAAACATGACCAAGGTTCCGGGTCCCAGGGTCCAGCTCTCAAAGAAAAGCATTACAAGCAAAAACCTAATTTCTTCTTCCACGAGGTCTGGGTACCATCCATTTTGGCTTTCAAGCACTTTACATGGATCCGTTTTCACAGCTCCTTGATCCCATCAGGGATTGCTTAGCAGAGCTCTCTTAGCATTTCATCAACCGTGACCAACACCTTAGACACTGGTGAAAAAACTGAGGTACTCCCGGTATGGGAGGGGTTATATAGTGAGGGGCACTTCCTGTTTCCTTTTTGGTTATACCAGTGTCCATTCACCTAAAGGTGGTCTATAACCCACATAGTTATTACTATGGTGCTCTGTGTCCCGTGATGTATGATAAAGAAATTTCAAGGGGTATGAATACTTTTTCAAGGCACTGTAAATTGTTCTTCTCTTTTTCAAGTCTGGCCTTTTGTCGCTGGTATACTTTCTGCATTTAATAAACCATCTTTCTCCCACCACTGAATCATTATTGCAGACAAGACTTAGGTATAGTCACACAGTTTCCCTCAGCATCCTTTCATTTACAAGTTACATTATGTGCCACTAACTTATAACAGTGAACATTTATTGTGTAACCCATTCTAGATGTCAATTTATATCAGCAATGCAAAAAACGTTTTCAATAATTCATTCTTTAAATCAATACCACTATTACTAAAATAATAATGTGACAATTATTCTAACCGGCTATTAATCAATTTAAGCAAGGTAATAAAAACTGAGGTCCTTTAGAAAGAAAGAAAAAGAAATTAAAAGAAAGTCTGCTCAGCAACAGTCAAATAAAGCTATTATTTGCACAAAAAGAAAAGCTCCAGGGTCACTCAGTGAGGTAATGGAATCCTTTAACTCAGCCATATTGGGCAGAAAATTGTACCTTCTACCCGATTATCAAGCATTGTTTTCTGTGCATTAGCAGATAATTACAAGTTGACCGTCATTCTTATTTTGCTCACGCTCAACAAAACCTAATAGTATGAACAGGTTATAGAGGAGTTGCAACACCCAGACATATTTGCATTAAAAGTCACATTAAGAAGGCATATTATGCATGACTGACAATGAAATAGATTGATATAAATGAATACAGATGCATGTTTACCCATTCAGGTGTATACTACCTACCTGAGCCCTTCTCATGTAGGCCAGAGGTTCCTTAATGTGTTCAGCTGGTGCTGCTGGGTGGCAAGGAGCTGGAAGTCTGTGAAAGACAAATTACACAGGTTCACATTGGCTCAGTACTTTTGTGTTACAAAAACTTTTTAGTACATTGTTAAGCTCATATATGCTCATGACACAATTCAATAAACTTTGCTGCCAGGACAGGATGTGATGGGAAATTTCTCCAACAGGGGAACAATTTTAGTAGCCTTACGAATGGTTAGAACCTCTGACAAAGATTTTATTGTTTTGCATGCCTTCCTGTTCCCGTGACAATCATACCCACTATTTCCTGTTTGGGCATCACAGGGACAATTAAGACATTAGAGAATATCTCCCCATTTGGGTCACAGATAGAAATAAAAAACAGACAGCAAATTTACCCACTCTGGAACACACTCACCTAGAGACTGGGTCCATGCAAATGCAAAAGATCTGCACTTTTTCACTCTATCACCACCTGTTGGTTTCCACAATACATTAGTTTCCCTCCTCTGCTACTGCCACCTGCCCTGTTACCCCCAAGTTCTTCAGTGGTGCGATGGAAAAAAAAATGATACAAACATTTTGCAATAGTCAATAACACAATGAAATTTCTCTCTTACAGCAACAAGACATTTTTCTTAGAGCTGGTACATACACAGAGCATGGGACATGGCAGACATTGCAGCCAGATGCACTTTCATAGCATAGCTCAGTGTTTCCACGAGGACAACAGAGTTCATGGTCACTGAAATGCATGAACCGCAAGATCTGCTCGTATCGTGCCCTGGTCATTGAGGCAGAGAACACGGGCATATGGTGAATTTCTAGAGATGCTACATTTTTTTTCTATTGTATTTGTGTGTATATCCCACTTTAAAGAACTCTCATAGGGGATTTGGCGCTGTTCACAAATAAATTAAAATAAAACATTACCTCAAAGAATGTGCATCAAAGTGTTATAACAAACTGTGTGGGAAATACTATAAATGAATACGTATATAGTAGAAAAAAGTGTATCGTGCAAATTCTACATGTGCAAAACATCACATAATATCTCAAATCAAATGTGAGCAAATATGGGTGTAGCTGGAACATCAATAGTCCTATGAGAAAGGAGTACACCTGAAAGTAATAATATAGATATGAAGAAAAAAATGTGTAATTCTAGTGCTAGATTGAAATATCCCAAAAGTGCTGCATAAAATATACCAAAGAAATGTGCAACTGAAATCAATCCATATAGTGAGGCATTTGCGTGATAATCTGCCGTGCAACCAGATATTCAAAAATAAAATGATATAATAAGTGTCCAAGCAAAAATATAGTTCTGTATATAGTTCTGTATATGTGAAAAAAGAAAACTGTGTGAGAAGTGTCTCTGCTTCCAAAAGTTCCTGTGTAGATTGTTGTAGCTGTTATGTGATCTCCTCCAGTGGAACCCCCACTTGTCCCCCCACTCACCGGAAAGCCCAACCCCTGCAGGGGTAATGAGCATGTAAATGTGGATCCAATGGCAGGAATCGATCGATGTCCCCCTCACCGACTCCACGATCTCCTTCCCGGTTGTGTCACCACTGGTTCTTTAATGAAGTCCACCGGAGAGTGTCCACATACATTGAGAAGAGAGGAGCCTCATAGTGTAAATCCAGAAATTGATTTAGCCAACCAGCTCACATTTAAAACAAGTGAATAGGAACTGGCACTGCTCTGCCGGCTAGCTATGAGCCAATGGCCGTGACAGTAGCGAGGCAGCGGTGTGCGTTACACGGCCCGACTGCCGAAAACCGGAAGTGTTCGATCAAAGGCTAGAACGACGTATGCGTACCACCTGACCACGCCTTAGTTTAGGTTATGTGTTATAATAGCGTGGTATAATTTTTTATGGTTGTTACTATATGGTGAATTGGGTCAGTGGACCAATATGACCACAACTCACTCTTTTTAGTTATGCCCATGAGGAGGGATAGGGATAGAAAGATCTTAAATTGGAAACCGTAATTGGTTTCCAATCTCTGGCAAGGGAGGACTGGGGATTAGTGGCAATGTATTGACCAGCATACAAATTGCTTTGGTCCACAATAGATCTATAGAGATCTTTGGTGAAAAACAGCGAATAAAAATGAAGTGACGGAAAATCAACTGTTTCCACCTAAATGCCAGGTTGGCCAGTGAATGGGGGAAGTACGGGTGCTGCAGAAGTGGTGGGTTCCCAATTAGGATTGGCGAATGCAGCAGGAAGGGCACTATGGGCTTGACGGGCCTTTGTTTGTCTTCTTCTTGGTGGCAGCGGGACACTACTTGTGCTTGCATCCTTACCAGCTTGAAGTGCACTTATGGGACTCGCCACGTTACCACGTGTTACTGCAGTGCTGGTTTGACTACGACCAGGGTGTACTAAGCCGCTGATGCTTGCCAGTTCACCAGAAGGAATAGTGGCACTAGTACTTCTCTGCTCCATACGGAAGCCCTGTGGTTCTTGCACCTCAACAGCAGAAGATGATCAGGGTCTGGTACGCCTGACCTTGGCAGTGACCACAACACCGTCGTCAGAGTTATCTGTCATGGAACCGCTGTCATCTAAAGGATCATATTCTGAGCCTGAATCTGACAGATGAGGGACTTCCTCTTCACTACCTGTCATGCTCAGAAACGTGTAGGCCTCATCACTAGTGTACCTTCGATTTGCCATTTTGGGCTCTAAATTTAGTGGTACACTAGTGAGACTCACAGGTAAAAAAGCTCCTGACTGTTAGCGACTGATTCAAACGCTACCAAAAAAACTGTTAGCAATCGCAGGGATCAGGCCTGACTCTGCGAAGGATGAAGTTATGTGTGTTGTGTTTTGTAAGTGACAGTGATCGATTAATACTGCACTTGGGTGGGCTGGGCTGGGTGGAGGGGCAAAACGCAGGTGCTAGCAGGTATCTGGGCTGATCCCGCTAACACTGCGTTTTTGGGAACCCTAAACTGCTGGGGACACTAGTATAGATCTGATCAGATATTGACCCGTTCAGATACTATACCACCAAGGGTGGTGTATGCTGCGTGTGTGGGTGTTAGCGGTACAGGCACTAACCTGCCTCTGCCTGGGGCGACGCAGAACCTATCTGACTCTAAAACCTAACTGATATCACCCACCGGGTGATCAGGGGGTTAAACCTTTATTAGGTAATAAACGGCGGGTGCCCTGACACTATAAAAAAAACAAACCAACTAACCAGCATCACCCGTACGTGTTATACAGTGATCACTGGTGAAAGGGTTAACTAGGGGGCAATCCGGGGGTTAAAACCTTCATTAGGTAGTATATGCGGGTACATGACGCTATAGAAAGCTGACGGTGAACCTAAATACTTACCTGGCTACCTAGCGTCACCTGTGACACTAATACGGCGATCAGAAAAAAGATTGCTTAGTGACACTGGCGACAGGGGTTAACTGGGGGGGTGATGAAGGGGTTAAACCTTTAGGGGGGGTACCCTAGACCTAAAGGGGCCTACCACTAACTGCCCTAACACTTATAACAGTCACAATGACATCAATGCAGTGATCAGTGAAAAATCTGACAACTGCAACTGGTGACACAGTGACAGGGGGTGAAGAGGTTAACTGGGGGGGTGACAAGTGTACCTACCTGTACTGGTGTTAGTGTAGTGTTGTGCAACTCACGTTTAGATGTAGTCTCTCCTCTCGCTGGAAACGAAAAGAATTCCAGAGAGGGAGATGACATCACTTCCCCTGCCTGTGTTTACACTTACAAGCAGGGGAAGCATGGGGACAAGGGCCTCTTACCAACAACCCTTGCCCAGTGGTTGTTGGGGTCTGTGGGTGGGGGGTTTATTGTAATCTGGAAGCCCCCAGATCCTACCCCCCCCCCATTCGAATGAGTATGGGGTACATTGCACCCCTACCCGGTCACCAAAAAAAAGTAGTGTAGTGGGAAGAAATACAGTAGACAGTTTTTGACAAGTCTTTTATTAAAAATATCTTCTTCTTCCCCGCTTCTTCCTCCAGTCAACCTCCATCTTCTTCTGCATCTTGATCCTTCAGGCTTCTCCTGCTTCTTCTTCCGCTCGTCTTTCTTCTGTCTTTTTTGTCCTGTGTTCTTCTTCTGCCGCAGTAATCAGTAAAAAAATAAAAACTGCTATTGGTGTCACTGTGACAGGGGGTGCAGGGGGGTGATCTGTATGCCTGCGTGTTCTACTGTGTAGTGTTGGTGCAGTCTTACTTGGATGTCTTCTCTCCTCGGAAGCCGGAACGAAAAGGCTTCACGAGGAGCGATGACATCACTTCCTCTGCTTCTGTTTACATTACAGAAGCAGAGGAAGCTTCTCATTTGCCAGGAGAGATCGCGAGGGGGTGGCCATGAATCAGTGGCCTCCCCCTCAGCGCGGATCGCTCCTGGAACAATGCTGACCGCCACCCGCGGGAGGGGAGTAACATACCCATACGTTACTCTGCCTGCCCGTGCCATTCTGCCACAGTATATCTGCGTGAGACGGTCGGCAACTGGTTAAAAAGAGGGTTAACTCCAGGGATAAAGCGATAATTCTCCCACTCTACAAGACTTTGGTCCAGCCTCACCTGGAGCATGCTGTCCAGTTCTGGGCACCAGTCCTCAGGAAGGATGTACTGGAAATGGAGCGAATACAAAGAAAGGCAACAAAGCTAATAAAGGCTCTGGAGGATGTCAGTTATGAAGAAAGGTTGCGAGCACTGAACTTATTCTCTGTGGAGAAGAGAGCGCTTGAGAAGGGATATGATTTCAATTTACAAATACCATACTGTTGACCCCACAATAGGGATAAAACTTTTTCGCGGAAGGGAGTTTAATAAGACACGTGGCCACTAAAGAAAAGAGGTTTAACCTTAAACTGCATAGAGGGTTCTTTACTGTAAGAGCGGCAAGGAGGTGGAATTCCCTTCAACAGGTGGTGGTTTCAGCGGGGGGCATTAATAGTTTAAAAAAAAACAACTATAAGATAAGCACCCGAACGACCGAAACATACAGGGATATACAATGTAATACTGACATATAAATCACACACATAGGTTGAACTTGATGGACTTATGTCTTTTTTCAACCTCACCTATTATGCAGCTATGTAGAGGAAATTAACTGCTTTGACTTGTGTATAGGTTGTTCTGTAATAGCAAGCATTTTTGTGAATTCTCTGCAAGATGGATTTATACAGTATACTTTGATCTCTTTGACACTTAGCTTGGTCCAGCTCATGATGATCATAGAATATTTGTCAGTTTTTATTGCTGTCTGTGTACTCATTTTGGAGATTCACACTCTCAGTTTACCATTATCATTGAAAGTAAAAGAAAATCCCAAATTTTGGGTTGTCCCCAGAAAAGTAATAGAGGAGAAATCTTCCAATGGAGACACTAGTTCTAGTGACCTGGGGGTCCCCAATGAATTCCCCTAATTTCCTGGGATTTACTCTCACTTACTGTTTGGTTATGGGACAGGAATAGAAATCCCCACAATGAGACACAGATGGTGCAAAAAAAAAAAAAAAATGGACAGGAGTTATAACCCTCCATTGCTCTATTCAAAATGAAAGAAAAAGTTTTGCCTATAGTTCTACTTTAAATTCTATACGTGTGGTTACAGCGTCTTACCATTGAAATTAATGGAGGCAGCTAACAAACAGCAAATGCCTCATGAAAGCAAACTGTTTAAATTTTAAGAAAATGGTGCAGCGCCTCCAAAACAGATTATTACAAGCTTAAAACATAATGTACAAAAAACATCCGCAATACTCAAAAAAAAATCTGTGTAAATAAAGTCCAAAGTGGAAAAAGTCCAAATACGTGATAAATATATAACTGCAGGGAAAGTGTCTTCCACCAACTGATGGAAATCCTCTCCACCACACGTGAGCAACAGAACTAAAATGCACTCACTGACATTAAAGCGGTCAGAGGAAAGCAGCAACATTTGTGTTTCTGTCAACAAGATCCCTCACACGTGGTCAACCAGCTCCATTTTCACAATGGAGACAACTGGCAGTACCGCTTCTCACCAAAAGAGGGCCGACAGTTCCAAGTATGGAAGTGGCAGCGAGATGTCAGCATGTAGCTCCTGCCCTAGTCCCACGCTTGGAACTGGCGGCTCTCTTTTGGTTAAAAGCGGTACTGCTGGGTGTCCCCATAGTGAAAATGGAATGGGTTGACCACGTATGAGGGATTCTGTTGATACAAATGCAAATGTTGCTGCTTTCCTCTGGCAGCTTTGAGTATTGTGGATGTTTTTTGCACATTTTGTTTTAAGCTTGTAATATTCTGTTTTGAAGGCGCTGCAGTATTTTACTCAGTTTGTTTTGGTAATGTATATTAAAAGTGTTTGTCAAGTTCAATTTAAAAAAAACACTGCCAGTCCCTCTATTAGAGGCTGGCATACCACACTATGCAAGTCATTTCTAAAAAGAAGCATTGTAAATACCTATTTAGAGCTATCTTCAGGCTGGTCACGTGACTCGCGGCCGCTTTATAGCTCTAATACATGGCTTCTGTGGCAGGGGCTGAGATCTCCCTCTGACGTCAGCCTGGGAGATCACGTGGCCTCCTGCAGAAGCCCTGTCTCAGAGCTGTAAAGCTGGCACAAGTTACGTGACCAGCCTGAAGATAGCTCTAAATAGGTATTTACAATGCTCGTTTTTAGAAATGAATTACATAGTGTGGTATGCCAGCCTCTAAAAGAGGGGCTGGCAGTGACCCTTGTAGGTTTTTTTAAAGGGTAACTCCACTTTCGTGGGGAAAAAAAATAACAAAAAAAGAAAAAATATAGCGAATATAATTGCAACACTAATTATATTGTAATTGAATGTTATTAAAAATTACCCACTGGTTCCGGACACATGTTTTAGAGGATGTCAGGACAGGGGTACGCTCCTACACATATTCTGGAGTTGCAAAGCATTAGGACCCATTTGGCAAAAAACTGCCTCACTAATAGTCCAGCTACTGGAGCGCCAGTTACCCTGACTTACCAAATCTGTATATTGTTCGCAGAACTCCCAGAGGTCCCCCCCCCCACAACAAAAGTTAGCTCACACACTCTTTAGTGCTATTCAATGGGCTGTCGCACTGAATTAGAAATGCCCCTCTGTGTCATGGTTGCAGGTGCTCCTGCGCATAGAGTCCATTAGGTTGATGGAAAGGGTGCACCATACTCCCCTGGACTCCATGACCATCTTTGATTGCAAATGGGGCATCTGGACATCACACCTAGTTAGCACAGGACTCCAGGATCCCTCGGTCCCTACTCCTGATGCCCAGATGGACTGAAGTCTTTTGAAATAATTTGCACAGTAGATACGTATGACACGCACCTTTATGGACACATTACGGTACTGTAATCTGTAGTCTGGTCAAATGGTATTACAACCCCTACATTCGTGTTGTTTACATATAACAGTTTCTAGTTTTCACTTTTTATTTTCCTTTTTCTTTTCCTCTTCAATTAGTGGGTTCACTGCTTATTTCATTATTGTGTTCAAAGGCAACATGAGAGATGTACATGTAAGCTGTTTTATCCTACCTCATGAATGTACTTATTGTCCTCTCGGTGCCTGTAGACCCTGTTTTTATGTTATACCTCAAAAAAAAAAAAAAGTTTGTAAATAAAAAATTAGCTTTCCTTTTTCAATCTGCAGCTACTGTAATTTTCTGAGAATACATTGCAATATGGCTACCTGGAGTTGTTCTGTACACAGAGTGTGTACTGACCACTCCCCAGAAACATAATTTCCTGCTTGTGTGATTGGCTCACCAATTTTCCCAGAAGTCTGCCTAAGAAACAAGTCAGATTTTAGGCATCCCCTGCAACAAAAATCTAATTTTTGGAGAGATACTTTCAATAGTAGCATGTCTATAGGGATGCAGGTCCAGCAGATTTCCTCATTAGTGCCCTGCAGCTGCCCACCTGACAGTTAATTATAAAACCACTCCCATTAGACCCACTCAGTACAGAGGCAATGACAAACACACATGGATTTCTTCAGAATAACAAAAGGTAGGAATCTGCAACACAGGTTGTTATAATCCTTGCAATGTACATAGATTCCCAGATGGGAATGTTTTTTTCTCAACAAAAGTGGAGTTACACTTTATTAATAGCGGATAGACACACAGAGAGGGAGCTGACAGGCAAGGAGGAGGGGCTGAGGGGGACAGAGGAGAGCAGAGAGGACAGCTGCGTATGACGGAGGTACGCACTCTGACCACGGTGGTCAGGGCTCAGCAGCTCTGATTTTCGTAGTCAGTACAGAGAGGGGATACAAGCACTGTGCTGTTTAATCTGCTTTAACCACTTGCCGACCGTGCTATAGCCAAATGACGGCAGCTGTGCGGTCGAATAACTCTGGGAGTGCGTACTATGACATCCGCCCAGAAACCTGCTCTCTCGCACGCGCCCCCTGGGACCCAGCGCATCACGGCTCACTGCAAACGGCTGCTGCTAGAGGCCGTCTACCATGTGATCGCTGCGTCAAATATCGGAGTGATCACTTGTAAACAAACCGGCGTTACGTCCGGTTCCTCTCTCCCCCCTCGTACCAATTGGTACAGTGCGAGTGGAGAGGGGAGAGGGGAGAGATCGGTGGCAGCAGCGCTGTGGGCTGGATGTGTAGTGCCCACCATCCATACTCATCCATCCATACTCAGCATACTCATCCATCCATCCATGCTCACCAATCCATACTCAGCATACCCATCCATCCATGTTCACCCATCCATACTTAGCATACTCATCCATCCATACTCAGCATACCCATCCATGCTCACCCATCCATACTCAGCATACTCAGCCAGCCATGCTCAGCATACCATCCTCATCCATACTCATCCATCCATGCTTACCCATCCATGCTCACCCATCCATACTCATCCATCCTCAGCAATCCATACTGAGCATACTCATCCATACTCATGCATCCATCCTCACCCATACTCAGCATACTCATCCATCCATGCTCAGCCATCCATACTGAGCATACTCATCCATCCATCCATGCTCAGCCATCCATACTCATCCTTCCATCCATGGTCAGCCATCCATACTCAGGATACGCATCCATCCATCCATGCTCAGCCATCCATACTCAGCATATTCATCCATCCATCCATACTCAGCATACTCATCCAACCATCCTCAGCCATCCATACTCAGCATACTCATCCATCCATGCTCAGCCATCCCATCCACCCCATCCATAATTAGCCATACCCATCCATACCCAGCAATACCCAGCAATACCCAGCAATGCTCAGCCGCACCCAGCCATACTCAGCCATACCCAGCCACGGCTCATCCATCCCCATTCATGCTCATCCATGCCACTACAGTGCCTCACAAAAGTGTAATAGGTAGTCAAATTAGATTTGAAACGTATGTCCCTAGAACACCTGATGGTGCTCCCTGCATGTTGGTCCTCGGTATGTGGCTACGCTGTGGAAAAGTCTCACACATCTGGTATCGCCGTACTCGGGAGGAGTAGGAGAATCTATTTTGGGGTGCAATTTTTGATATGTACATGCTATGTGTTAGAAACATTGTGTAATTGGACAACGTTGTGTAAAAAAAAAATGCATTTTTCATTTTCTTTACACATTTTCCAAAAACTTGTAGAAAAAAAAAAAATGACATGTTCAAAAGACTTGATATGCCCCTTAGATTACCTCTTAGGTTGTTTTCTTTTCAAAATGGGGTCATTTTTGGGGCGTTTCCATTGTCCTGGTTCACCAGGGCCTTCAAAAGTGTAAGAGGTAGTCAAGAAATTAATGTGTAATTTATGCTCCAAGAATGCCTGATGGTGCTCCCTGCATGTTGAGCCTCTGTATGTGGCCACGCTGTGTAAAAGTCCCACACATGTGGTATTGCCATACTCAGGAGGAATAGTAGAATGTGTTTTGGGGTGTAACTTGTGCTATGCATATGCTGTATGTGAGAAATAACCTGCTAATATAACAATTTTGTGAAATAAGAAAAAAAAAATCTTGATTTTGCAAAGAATTGTGGGAAAAAATTACAACTTCAAAAAACTCACCATGCCTCTTACTAAACACCTTGGAATGTCTACTTTCCAAAAATGGGTCATTGGGGGGTATTTGTACTTTCCTGACTTGTTAGGGTTCAAGAAATGGTGTGATCAATTTTCAGAGATTGGCACCATAGCATGTGGACTCTATAATTTTCACAAAGACCAAATAATATACACCGATTTGGGTTATTTTTACCAAAGATATGTAGCGGTATAAATTTTAGCCAAAATATATGAAGAAAAATTACTACTTTGCAAAATTTTATAACAGAAACGAAGAAAAATGCATTTTATTTATTTATTTATTTTTTTCAGAATTTTTATAGTACAAAAAATTAAAAACCCAGCGGTGATTAAATACCACCAAAAGAAAGCTCTATTTGTGTGAAAAAAAGGACAAAAATTTCATATAGGTACACAGTGTTGCATGAGCAATTGTCATTCAAAATGTGAGAGCACCGAAAGCTGAAAATTGGTCTGGTTAGGAAGGGGGTTTAAGTGCCCAGTGAGTAATTGGTTAAGGTACCCAAACTTTTTTGGGGGGTTAACACTTTAACTACTGCAAGCTGTCTATTTTTTTTCTCTTTTTTAGTGCTGACCTCTTTCTTACGTTTTCATTATTGCTTCATTTTTAACACAACGCTATACAGAACCTGTGTGTTATGCACTAGGTGGTGGTGATTCAAATCAGGTACTGAAGGGTGGTTAAGGGGCTGTAGAACACTGCTTAAACACAACTTAAACACAGGGTATTGATACACGTGTGAATGAGCCCTAACTGAAAGAAAAGGCTGCCTTTTCTTTCACTTTGTTAGAGGACCATTTTAATTTACCATTCACTGGTCTTGTGCCTGAATGGCATAAAAACATTTTCTACCAGAGCAACTTTGATAATTGATATTCATGTGACTCCTGGTAACATTCTTAAATTGTGGTATTCCTCTGGAGAGTACATTTTTGCAAACACAGTTGTGCATAAAGCCTTGAACACCCCTGTGAAGAATTTCAATATAGAGTATTTACATAGGTATATCATATACATATAACATTTGCAACACATTAGTTAACATTACCCAACAAGCTTTACTCACACAGTAAGTTCACGGTATACAGCATTTTGAAGTTTTTTCTCCCAACCTAAAAAACATGAATGAAAGGAGGCATTAGCTATGCCAAATATACTCTCCATTATAACCAAAGCAACTTTCTTTATTAGTATTGAGTATTTAGCAGCTATTATTGCACAATATGACTCAATGGATTCAGTACTTTCTCAGTCACTGTCCTGAAAAAAAGAAGTATGCAGATCAAGAATTGTGATTTCACTCAGATTTTTCCCACATGTATTGTTCTGGATCAGTTCCAGAAAGTAATGAAGCCAGAAACAGCCAGGCAACTAGCATTGTCAGAAGAAAATCAGTAATGTCAGCCCCTTATTTTCTTAGCAATCTTTTAACATTATATGTTGTTAACCACTTCCCACCTGTGCTATATTCAATGTACAAATTCACAGCTGTTCTAGTTCTAGGATGGCGTCCCTGGAGGTCCTCCCATGTGCATGCTTCCCAAGTGTCCCCTGGGGCGCTCATCAGGAATTCTCTGTGACTGCTCTGTGCCTTGCACAGCATATCACAGATTGAAGGGCCAATCACAGCGGCCGCTTACCAGGTGATCGCTATGTCCAATCAAAAGCGATCACAGATGTAAACACAACACACACAAGTCTTTGCCTGTTAATGGCTCTCCTTCCCTCACACAGAGACCGTGTATGAGGGATAAGAACCAGATCTGTAAGGGGAGCAGCGAGTACAGTGTTTTACAGTGCTACACAGTGCCCTGATCATCAGTGGAGTCTCATGAGTCTCTCCGATCATCAGTGCAGCCTCATCAGTGCCCTGATTATCAGTGCAGCCCCACCAGTGCAGCTTATCAGGGCAGCCTCATCAGTGCAACAGCTGACATCACAAAGCCTGGACCGGCAGCTGAGCTGGCTCTATCTCTTGGCGATCCAAGAGCCTGAGCCGACCGCTCCCTCCCCCCCACAGCTCAGTGCTCTAGTGTGCACTGGAGGGGCAGAGCAGAGAGCTGGAGACTTACAGTCACCGCTCTCTGCTCACTGAGGGCTGAGCGATCAGCAATCTTTGTTTGCTCGGTTCTCAGTCTTAGACATGGCAGGTGACAGATTCAGCATGTAGATTTATGTATAATATTCAGATTCATGTATAGACCTAATCTTTATGCCAATTTTGTGACTTGATACCTCTGGGCTTTTTTTTTTTATTTTTAACATATTCTGGCTTATTTATTTACTTTGGTGCCATTTATTTTTATTCTTTGGTTCATTATTGCAGCTGTACAAGAAAAAAAGAAAAAATAAAACACTTTTTTTTTTCTTATGTACCTTGTAGCAAGATGTATTATACCAGAATACCAGATGTGTTATACCATTTATACCTATGAAGCACTTTTCACATTGTTACAATTCTGTGTTTTCTAAAGTTTAACCACTTCAGCCCCGGAAAGGTTTTACCCCCTTCCTGATCAGAGCACTTTTTACAATTTGGCACTGCGCTGCTTTAACTGGTAATTGCGCGGTCCTGCAATGCTAAACGAAACTTGCGTCCTTTTTTTTCCCCACAAATAGAGCTTTCTTTTGGTGGTATTTGATCACTTCTGTGGTTTTTATTTTTTGCGATATAAAACAGAAAAAGACCGAAAAGTTTGAAATAAAATATTTTCTACTTTTTGTTATAAAAAAATCCAATAAACTCAATTTTAGTCATATATTTAGGCCAAAATGTATTCAGCTACAGGTCTTTGGTAAAAAAAAAAAAAAAAAAAAGTCAATAAGCATATATTTATTGGTTTGCACAAAAGCTATGGCGTCTACAAATTAGGGTACATTTTCTGGAATTTAGGCAGCTTTTAGTTTATGACTACCTGTCTCATTTCTTGAGGTGCTAAAATGGCAGGGCAGTACAACCCCCCCCCCCCCCTCCCAATGACTGCATTTTGGAAAGTAGACACCCCAGAGGCATGTTGAGCCCATTGAATATTTTATTTTTTTGTCGTGATTGAAAAATTAAAAAAAAAAAAAAAAATTACAAAAAGTTGTCACTAAATGATATATTGCTCACACAAGCCATGGTTATATGTGAAATTACACCCCAAAATACATTCTGCTGCTTCTTCCGCTTCTTCCGAGTACGGGGATTCCAGATGTGTAAGACTTTTTGGGAGCCTAGCCGGGTACAGGACCCCAAAAAGCAAGCACCGCCTTCAGGCTTTCAGCCGTAAAATTGTGATTTTACTCCTCACTACCTATCACAGTTTGAGGCCATAAAATACCAAGATAGCACAACCCCCCCCCCCCCAAATGACCCCATTTTGGAAAGTAGACACCCCAAGCTATTTGCTGACAGTCATGTGGAGTATTTTGCAGATCTCGCTTTTTGTCACAAAGTTTTGAAAATTGAAAAAAAAAAAAAATGTATTTTCTTTCTTCATTTTCAAAAACAAATGAGCTGCAAAATACTCACCATGCCTCTTAGCAAATACCTTGGGGTGTGTACTTTCCAAAATGGGGTAATTTGGGTGGGTTTTGTGCTATCTGGACATTTCATGGCCTCCGTAACGGTGATAGGTAGTGAGGAGTAAAATCACAATTTTACAGCTTTAGAAAGCCTGAAGGCGGTGCTTGGTTTTGGGGTCCTGTACGCGGCTAGGCTCCCAAAAAGTCTCACACATGTGGTATCCCCATACTCAGGAGAAGCTGCAGAATTTATTTTGGGGTGCAATTCCACATATAACCATGTCATGTTTGAACAATATATCATTTAGTGACAACTTTGTGTAAAAAAAATTAAAAAAAATGAAAATGTTTTAATTTTCCCGAAACTTGTGGCAATATATAAAATATTCCATGGACACAACATGGCTCTCAGCAAATAGCTTGGGTTGTCTACTTTCCAAAATTGGGTCATTTGTGAGGGTTTTGTGCTATCTTGACATTTCATGGCCTCCGAAACCGTGATAG
Organism: Aquarana catesbeiana; assembly: GCF_042186555.1. NCBI lineage: Eukaryota > Metazoa > Chordata > Amphibia > Anura > Ranidae > Aquarana > Aquarana catesbeiana. The sequence continues at coordinate 855,607,527 of NC_133324.1, forward strand.
GTAGTGAGGAAGAGAAATCCCCATTTTACGCCCTTTAGAAAGCCTGGAAGCGTTGATTGGTTTTCGGGGTCCTATACACGGCTAGGCTCCCAAAAAGTCTCACATATGTGGTGTCCCCATACTCAGGAGAAGCAGCAGTATGTATTTTGGGGTGTAATTCCACATATACCCATGGCATGTTTGAGCAATATATCATTTAGTGACAACTAATGCAAAAAAAAAAAGTCTGTAATTTTACCGAAGCTTGTGGCAAATATAAAATATACCATGGACTCAACATGCCTCTCAGCAAATAGATTGGGGTGTCTACTTTCCAAAAAGGGGTCATTTTGAACTGTCCTGGCATTTTATGCACAACATTAGAAGCTTATGTCACACATTACCCACTCTTCTAACCACTTGAAGACAAAGCCCTTTCTGACACTTTTTGTTTTCAGTCCTTTTTAATTTTATAAACAAATTATACAAATACATTCACATATTTTGTGACTATAACTGTGTATATTATCCTGTATCCTTGACAAAGTACTAAAATTTCTATTGCTTAAATCCATCATCCTCATCTATATCTTTTCCTGTATCCTTTACACAGGGCCATATTTTATCCTTTAATCCATTCATCCACTCAAAATACCATATGACACAATCACCAAAAAAAAAAATCTATCTAATCCTCCTCTCTCTAGAGTGATTTATTCCTTATCCTAAATTTTGCATCATATCTGTTGAGGACCGAAATTCCTCCCATTGTTGCCATATTATTGGTCTTTGATTTTTTGTCTTCTTTTCTCTATTTGTTTCTTTTGTTTGTTTGTTCCTCCATATATTGTATTTCGTTCAGTTCACAAACCCATTCCACTATTGTAGGACTTTTTGTCTTTCGCCATTTTCGGGCAATTATTGTTTTGGCGGCTGCTGTCATATGGTGAAGGACATCCGTTTTTATTGATTTTATTGATCCTGGCATTATAGATAATATTGCATTATTTACATTTGGACGTATTTCAATACCTGACACCTTCTGGTAGATTTCAAATATCCTGTACCAGAAGTCCCTCACCATATGACACCCGTACCAGATATGTGTCATCGTTCACATCGTTGTCAAGTTCTCCCTTTTTTAATATTTTGTCCCATATTCTTAAAGTTGCTAATACAAAGATTGTTAAATCTTTTTTTTCAGGCCCAAGCTGAGGTTTAATCCATGGGAGAGATTTTAGCTGTAAACCTATAATATCTTCCTCTATAGTTATCCATTGTTTACTTTCTGTATTATAAAACCAGTCTATTATTCTTATCAAAGATGCAGCTTGTAAATATTTTGAAAAGTCAGGAAGGGCAAGGCCTCCGTTCTTTTTTGTTCGGATTAAAATTTCCCTTCTTATTCGTGGTGTTTTCTGGGCCCAAATAAAGCTTCCTATGGCATTACGTAATTGTACCATTAGTTTTTTGGAAGGAATTAAGGGTATGGCCTGAAATATATATATATAATAATTTTGGAAATATATACATTTTCACTACGTTGATTCTTCCCATCCAAGAATGAATTATTTTATTATATTTTTGAAGTGATTCTATAATTTTTCGAATTGTTAAAGAATAATTCAATTCCTGCAGTTTATTCAAATCCTTTGAAATATAATACTTAATTGCTTCTTTTTGCCATTTGAAAGGAAAGTCTTCTTGAAGGAGTATCTGAACCTCTTTTGTTAATGGTACATTTAATATTTCTGACTTATCATAGTTCACCTTAAAGTTACTTACACTTCCAAACTGTTTAAATTCCTGTATGAGGTTTGGTACTGTTATTAATGGGTTAGTGATATATATTAACAAATCATCCGCATATACTGCCATTTTATATTCTTTTCCCTTATTATTTATCCCCTGAATATCCCTATTTTTTCGTATTGCTGTAGTAATATGTTCCATTACTATCACATATAACAATGGGGACAGGGGACATCCCTGTTGGGTACCATTAGATATTTCTATATATTCAGAGAGTATTCCATTTGTTCTTACTTTTGCCCTGGGATTGGAATATAATGTCATGATCTTATAAAGCATCTTAGGACCAATCCCTAGTTGTATTAAGGCTTCTTCTAAAAACCGTCATCCCACCCCGTCAAATGCCTTCTCGGCATCTACCGATAGGAGACACATTGGGGTAGCAGATTTCTGGACATATTCCACTTAATGTTTTTATTATATTATCTCTCGTTTCTCTCCCAATTGTGAAGCATGTTTGATCTAAATTTATGTGTTTGGCTAAAATAGGTGCCAATCTATTGGCAATAATTTTAGAATATAATCGTATATCTATATTTGTGAGGGAAATAGGTTGATAATTACTGCATAGTGTATGGTCCAATTCTGGTTTAGGAATTAATGAGATATGAGCTTCCATGCTCTGTGGTGTAAAAATATGTGGGGCCAATATGGAGTTAAATGGTCTTCTTTAAAATAGGTATTATTATTTCCTGAAATTCCTTATAAAACGTAGGAGTATATCCATCTGGGCCCGGGCTCTTGCCCAGGACCAGTGCAGCTATAACTTGTTGAATTTCCTCAGTTGAGTCTGACACTTTTTGTTTACATGAAAAAATATTTTTTTTGCTAGAAAATTACTTTGAACCCCCAAACATATATTTTTTTAAAGCAAAAGCCCTACAGATTAAAATGGTGGGTGTTGCATTTTTTTTTTTTTTTTACACAGTATTTGCGCAGTGATTTTTCAAACTTTTGGGAAAAAAAAAACATTTTTTTTTTCATTTTAATGCACTAAAACACACTATATTGCCCAAATGTTTGATTAAATAAAAAAGATGATCTTATGGACGAGTACATGGATACCAAAAATGACATGCTTTAAAATTGCGCACAAATGTGCAGCGGGGACAAACTACATACATTTTTAAAAGCCTTTACAGGTTACCACTTTAGATTTACAGAGGAGGCCTACTGCTAAAATTACTGCCTTTGATCTGGCCTTTGCGATGATACCTCACATGCATCGCACAATTGATGCTTACATATGACACCAGACCGATGCTTGCGTTCGCCTTTACGCGTGAGCATTTGGGGGGGGGGGGGGGGGCGACAGGGGTGCTTTATTTTCATTTTTCTATTATTTATTTTGCTTTTTTTATTTCATTTTTAAACTGCTCCTTTCATTTTTTTTTTTTTTTTTTATCATTTTTATTGTTCTCAGGGAATGTAAATATCCCTTATGATAGCAATAGGTAGTGGCAGGTACTCTTTTTTGAAAAAAATTGGGGTCTATTAGACCCTAGATCTCTTCTCTGCCCTCAAAGCATCTGACCACACCAAGATGGTTTTTTCTTTTAACTGTGGTGGTGAAATCACCTGCTACAGCGCTAGAGTCACTGATTTTCGTATCGTGAGAGCAAACGTTGTTGCTGTCAAGATAAATAAATCAGTGCTGCAGCTGAATGGCGTACCTGAAAAGCAAACGATGGTAACAATAAAACATTAACTCAATAAAACAACTTGATTTTTTAACGCAATCTGTGCCTAAAAAATATATGCTAAAGCATGGGGGCAATCCGCCTCTAATGTTAGGAGCAAATCACTCCTCCACCCCTGCCCCCATGCTTCGGCATATATGCTCTTTTTTTAACTGTGGTGGTGAAATCACCTCCTACAGCACTGGAGTCATGGCTTTACATATCATGGGAAACACTGTTGCTGTCAGAATAAATAAACCCATGCTGCAGCTGAATGACGTACCTGCTAAGCAAATGATGGTTAACAATAAAACAAAGTAACATTACAGTATAAAAGAAAGACATACCATACCTGCAAAGCAAATACAATAAAACATAGTGAAAATAAAACATTACAGTTCTAAAATACAGTAACAATAGAGAGAGAACAATAGAAAGAAGAAACATAAAACCACAACTATTTTTGGCTTTTTTATCCTTTTTTTTTTTTTTTTTTTGGTGTTTTTTTTTTTTGGTGTTTTTTTTTTTTTCTTTGCACTTTTATATAAACTGTAAACATTCCAGATTAGGGTCTCTATAAATGTGATTGCCATCTCATCTTTCGAGACCCTGTGTAAGTGTGCCCTAGGACTGTGCAATGCTTTACCCTATGCTAATACTCCATTGAGAGATTGATTGAGACTCTCAATCAATCTCTCAATCAATCTCTCAATGAATTAATCTTTCAATTAATCAATCTCTATCAATCGCTCTCAATCAATCTCTCTCTCTCTCCTAAAAAAAATTATGTTGTGAGAATCGTGATCGTTTTATTCTAAGCAAAAAAAATTGTCATTCTCATTTTGGCCAGAATCGTGCAGCTCTACCCTCCAGCAAACATCAGTCAATGTTGGGTAGATTCTAGCAAGTTTGGAGGGGACCCTATACCAACGAGTCAGTAATTTAAACCCAGACTCCTACATTTTCATATCTACAAAGCTGGAATGTGTGATGCGATAAAGATGGTCTAGTTGTAACTCAGTGAATTCGCATTGCAGATCTCTCCCATTCTCTTATGTAAAGGGGTTTCCTCTTTGGCTCCAGTGACTGCAACATCCCATATAACACAGAGATAGAATGCAGGATCATAGAGGTGGACATACATAGCTTCTCGAAGGAAGTTACAGAAGAGGGTGAGCGAATGGTCTGAGGCAAACTGCCAATGAAGTGGCAGAGCTGTCCATAGCGCCACTCATCCATAGGGAAGCAGTCATATTGGTCCCTGAGAGCATCTAGGGTGAGCAACCCTTGGTCTTGTATATACCTGCCACATCGTGTCTCTCCATCAAAGGCCCATGAGCGAAAGAAGGAAAAAAGTGTTCCCCTGGTGTAAACCAAGGGAAGCCTCCCAATGGAGCCAGAGGCGAGACCAAGGGGGCAAGCCGTCCCATGCCATGCAAGGAATCCCACACCTTAAGGGTGTAGGTAGTGACAGGGGAGGTATACTCAGACAACCCCGGATACTCTCTGGGTACCAAAGGTGCCCGAGCCAAGTTCCGACCTGCTACATTTTTTTTCCAGAGGAACCCACCGTTTAGTCGTTACCCCATGATCCCAGTACAATATCCAATGTAAGACAATAGCCTCGTAATATTTATGAATAGTAGGCACCCCCAAACCTTCCCTCTGCTTGGAGCGCTGCAGGGTACGGAGGGCCAACCATGGGCTCCATCCATGATATATTATATCTCAGAAACAGACTGAGAAGGGTCGAGAAGAAGGATCTGGGCAGCGAGATGGGCACCATTTGCAAGTAGCATATTCATTTTTATCACACTGATTTAGCCCATCCACGAGAATGTCGCCCTGTCCCATTTTTGCAGGTCCACCCTTATGTAGAGAGCAGTGGAGTATAGTTAGTGGTATATAATTGAGAGCTATGAGGTGGGAGGTGGATGCCTAATTATTTCAAGGAGGAACTTCACCGGGAAAAAGAGAAGGAAGATTGCAGCAGTGTTTGTAAGTCCCCTGGGTTATTCAAAGGGAGGGATCACAGATTTAATGCAATTAATTTTAAAATTCGAGATCTCATGAAAGTCTTGCAATTCTGCCATGATATTGGGAAGGGAAACCAGCAGGTCAGAGACATAAAACAGGACATCATCCGCACAAGCGGACAATTTGTGCTCCACAGAACCCACCTTCAGCCTACTTAACACTGGGATTTAAGGGTATCATATTCAGCAGAGGTTTAAGGGTGAGTGCAAATATCAGGGGGGAGACTGGACATCCCTACCGCGTTCCATTACAAATGGGGAACGAGTCAGAGTACACCATTCACTTTAACTCGGGCCTCTGGGGAACCATAAAGTAATGCCGTCCATGCGAGCATGTCGTGGCTCAGACCCAGTCAGAACCGCCCGCAGGAATGTCCAGTCCACCCTGTCAAACGCTTTTTCAGCGTCTGTGGACAGTAAGAGACAGGGTGGCTGGTCGGTCTGTAGTCGGCCCAATGTATCAACTGGATGGCATGATTTGCATTGTCCCTGGCTTCTCTTCCCATAATGAAACCTGTCTGGTCAGGATGAATAATTGTGGGCATTGAGGCAATTAGCTAAAATCTTCGCTAATATTTTAATATCTTTGCTCAGGAGTGGCATTGGCCTGTAGCTACTGGGAGCAGTAGGATCTTTTCCTTCCTTCCTACTGTGCAGTTTGTTTTGCACAGAGTGGAGCTAATCATCCTCTTCTGGGGTCCCTCAGCGGCGCTGGTGGCTCCTCCCCGCATCGAGTGTCCATGTTGGAGCGCTTTTCTTGGTGGACACCTGTGCTCCCGAGTCCCGCATCAGTGTCCATTCACACAGATTGCAAGGCAGTGGACGTCTTGGAGGTGTGTTTGTGGTCGTTATGTTGGAATACTGCCCTGTGGCTCAGTCTTGGAAGGGAGGGGACCATGCTCTGCTTCAGTATCCAGTTCTGGCAGCACTCATGCAGCCCTAGACCATGAAACTCCCACCACCATGCTTGACTGTAGGAAGGACACATTTGTCTTTGTACTCCTCACCTGGTTTCTGCCACACTCACTTGACACCATCTGAACCAAATAAATGCATCTTGGTCTCATCAGACCACAGGACATGGTTCCAGTAATCCATGTCCTTAGTTTGCTTGTCTTCAGCAAACTGTTTGCAGATTTTCTTGCGCATCATCTTTAGAAGAGGCTTCCTTCTGGGACGACAGCTATGCAGACCAATTTGATGCAGTGTATGGTCTGAGCACTGACAGGCTGACCCCCCACCCCTTCAACCTCTGCAGCGATGCTGGCAGCACTCATACATCTATTTCCCAAAGACAACCTCTGGATATGATGCTGAGTATGTGCACTCAACTTCTTTGGTTGACCATGGCAAGGTTCTGAGTGGAACCTGTCCTGTTAAACCGCTATATGGTCTTGGCCACAGTGCTGCAGCTCAGTTTCAGGGTCTTGGCAATTTTATTATAGCCTAGGCCATCTTTATGTAGAGCACTAATTCTTTTTTTCAGATCCTCAGAGAGTTCTTTGCCATGAGGTGCCATGTTGAACTTCCAGTGACCAGTATGAGAGAGAGAGTAATACCACTAAATTTAACACATCTGCTCCCCATTCACACCTGAGACCTTGTAGCACCAACAAGTCACATGACATCAGGGAGGGAAAATGGCTAATTGGGCCCACTTTGGACATTTTCACTTAGGGATTTACTCACTTTTGATGCCACTGGTTTAAACATTAATGGCTGTGTGTTGAGTTATTTTGAGGGGACAGCAAATTTACACTGTTATACAAGCTGTACACTCACGGCTTTACATGGTAGCAAAGTTTCACTTCTTCAGTGTTGTCACATGAAAAGATATAATAAAGTATTTACAAAAATGTGAGGGGTGTACTCACTTTTGTGAGATACCGTATGTCCCGGGGCCCCGTAGCTTCCGGCAGGCCCCTGATACGGATGTTTACTCTGTGGCTCCTATTCTCAAAGTCATCCATTTGATCTAATAAAGAGTTAAGCCATTGGTCTTGTATCTTTCAGTAAGGGCTTGTACAGTAGGTGACACATCCTCCCACTGTTCCTCCAGGGCTTCTACTCTGCCTCTAATATGCGCTGTGTCAGCCTGCAGGGCTTCTATGCCCTGTCTCAATGCCTTCTCCACTCTGTAAGCAAACAGCTAGAGATCAGCTTTAGTGGGGAAGGACAGAATATATGCCCGCAGATCCCTAGCATCCAGGGCTTCTCCTAATGCAGAAGATTCAGCAAGACTGTCTGAGCCTGAGGGTGAGGTAGGAAGGGGGAGTGAGTGCACAGGGATCAGTGGTGAGGGAATCGAGGATGCTGTACGTGCAGCATGAGTCTTCTCACCGGGCGCCAACTTGGAATGTCCTGGAGTTCCCCGTCGGGTCTCTGTAAAATAGGCATCCAGTGATCCTGAGCGGCCCCGGAGGGTCCGCTGTGGCGACTTAGGGGGGCATGATTTGGGGTCGATTCCACCCGGTAAAGTTGCTGTAGGTGCGTGTAAGAGAGCAAGTCTCATGGAGCTTGGCAGACACACGTTCTCCCTCCTGCATGTCGCGGCCACGCCCCCCAGTGCTGCATATTAGTGCCTCCGCATCAGTGCCGCCTCATCAGTGCCACTTATCATTGCTGCATAAAAAGTTATGCTTAATCTGTATTGTGCTTTAAAAAAAAAAAAAAAAAAAGAAGTATCGGTATCGTGCTTGAAAAGAAGTATCGGTACTTGTACTCGGTCTTAAAAAAGTGGCATTGGTGCAACCCTAATATATATATATATATATATATATATATATATATATATATATATATATATATATATATATATATATATATATATATATATTAATATATATATTAATATATATATATATTATATGAAATCCTTTTTTTTTTTTTTTTTTTTTTTAAGGTTTGGGGGTTGTTTAGCTCAAGTGTAGCACCCGCTAGGGAGAACAGTCCACAAAGATGATTCCTTTTCAGGGCTTTTTTGACCCACTTTTATTAAAGAAAATCAAAGTTCCAGAAATGAAAACAAAAGTAGTTTCCCCTCGCAGGGGTTTTTCACCATCAGCTTTAAATAACAGGATATTTAGCCTCCTGGCTTACACATACAGCATTGCAAACAAAATACCGAGCCACCTGGCTCTCTTCAGCAGCAGACACACCACTGCTCAGGCTCCTACATGGAGCTCTCCTGACTACTGTCAGCGACCTCAGACTCAGGTTTCTGGCTTTTACCTTACAGCCTGCACTCTCTGGATACTTCAGTGTACACCTGCACTATCTGGGTTCTCCCTTGCAAGCCTGGACTCCTGGAGACCTCCTGTCTCTCTGGGTGGAGCCCAGAATCATGGTCCTGACTCTGCTATCAGGCCCACACACACCTGAACAATCAGTGTGCCAGTGAGTCCCAAAACCTGGACCCAGGACTGGGGATTTCATCCCACCCGGATCTCTAAGAAATCCCCAGGCTCCAGGTCCTAAAAAGGACCTTACTAAATAATGAGGAAACTGAAAAGGCAGTTTCCTCTCAAACAAGCAAATACCCTGGAGCCCCTCAACCTGCCTGGTTGAGAATCCTATCATATATATATATATATATATATATATATATATATATATATATATATATATATGTGTGTGTGTGTATATATATATATATATATATATATATATATATATATATATATATATATATATATATATATATATATATATATATATATATACACACACATATACATACATATATACACACACACACACACACACATATATACACACATATATACACACTCACACACATATACATACAGCATCTCTATATCAACCAAATCACACACGCATTAGTGCATGCTCAAAGAATTGTGGCCTTGAAGAAGTGCGGGAATCTGTCTGAAAAACCACACATACATAGTAACCTATATAGTAGTCTGATGTTGCAAGCTGTCCCCCGCCAGCTCTAAGCCTGAGAACTGATCATATAAACGCTGACCGCTCAGTTATCAATCTTCACTGAGTCACTGGCTCACTGCTTTGCCCCTCCTACAGCAACTGGAACACCGGGCTGTGGAGGGGATGGGAGTAGGTGGCTCAGCATGCCGAGAGGCTGAGGAGGCTGCCTGTAAGGCAACTGGGTGAATCCAAACATTATTGTTCGGATCCCTCCAGAGTCTGGAGTGGTCTGTGATGTCAGCTAACTCTGATAAAAGCATAAGAATGCCGAAAAACGCAGAAAAACTTGGCTATTCGGCATTTATCAGTGCTTTGAGCCATAATCTTTTGTGGGAGTATAGTTTTGCTAAAAAAAACTAAAAAAACGCTACTGCAACACTCATTCTACAGCTAACACTAGTGATGTTTTTATAACGTACAGTGTGCATGAGACCTCAAAGTGAAACTAAACCTTCGTATTCTTTAAAGCCAAGGAAGCTGTCATTTTAGCCTGTTTCATCTGTAGTTGCCATGGTGGTGCACATGTGATCAGTTATGACACCAGCCATTTGATGGCTTGACAGTTTGGTTAAGAAAACAAGAACCTGTGACAGTTATCATTCACAGCATGTCTTGAACGTAACAGTTTAGGGAAACAGTTAAAGTGATGTGTTTAACTCCACTTTTGGAGCAGGGTGCAGGATCATTAGGTATTTTTCTGTACTTGCCATGTTTTTAAAGAATAATTGTAGAAGTGCTGAAAAATTATTACTGCATCCTATAGAATAGCATGATTTTTTTTTTACGTTTTCAAAAGATACCAACCATGCTTAAATGTATATGCATTGCAAAGATGTACTGTTTGTTGTTTTTTTTTTTTTTGTCCAGACATACGTTTTAGACACACCTGGGACCAAGTGTGACTGTTAAACCTATCCAGAAAAGGTAATAGATGAATGTGTACAGTACAGAGTTCCCTGTTTGCACCTGTGAACGTTGTGAGATTCAACAACTTTAGTACAGGGACAATACTATTTCACAATAAAACCAGGTAACTAATAGACTGATAATGAACAACTATGTTGGTTTCCTAATCTATGATTCATTCCAATCAATATGCTTCATCCTGGCATTAATGTATGCATGTTTTTCCCTTTGAATCTACAACCCAACCAAACATTCTGTCTTCAACGTTATACACAGGGAAATTAAAGGATAACATACCCGAGGACTTCAAAAAACCTCTTATATCTTCCTTCAGTGTTTCAAGTTTAATATCTGGGTTGAGCAGACATCTCTGTAAATAAAATGTAATGACAAACTGAGCAAACATTTTCAAATGTGTAAACACAGGTATTCATGCTTCGGAATACTATAATGAGCATAGGTAATACTAAAATGTTACTTTGGATATATACAGTAAACGCGGTTTACAAGCGTTTCACAATACGAGGTCTTTTTTTTTTTTTTCCTTTAAATCCTGACTTGCGAGCGTTATCTCGCAAGACGAGCAGGATTCAAGCCTCTGGGGTGTGCAGTACCGCATTTGGCCAGAGGTGCGGGGGGTGCCAGTGACGCTCGCTGACACTCAGAGCTGCTTGGAGACACTGGGAAACACTCAGAAACACTCTGTCCCCGAGCGTCTGAGTGTCTCCGGTGCCCCCCACCTCTGGCCACATGCGGTACTGCATACACTAGCAGTGACACTGGAACAAATTATCTGAGTTTCCATTGATTCCTATAGGGAAACTCGCTTTGATTCGAGTGCTTTGGATTACAAGCATTCTTCTGGAACAAATTATGCTCATAATCCAAGGTACTATTGTACCTTATTAAAACATTATCCCAAACAACTAAAACACTTGTTAAAGTGAAACTATCATGGTTTTGGGTAATCTTCATGTTTTTACATTTTTGACCTGATGTTTTAGATGTTTGCTTTTTTATGTATTGTAATAGGGGCAGGCTGAACTGGTAGTGGCAGTGATAAACCAGGAGATAGGGACACCCAGGAACAGTCCAGGTAGGATTTTAATGCACTTTTATTTAGCAAGACAGTATACAAACAGTTCAGTGACGAGGGTCTTTGTACAGCAAGTCTATAAAAAAACAAATGTGGTCTGTCCAACAGGTAGGACGTGGATCTAGGGTGAAGGCTTTATTCAACCCAAAGCTCTACAAAGCCTCCAGGCTCATAAACTTAGACAAGAAATTATTAGGATCTGAGAAAACACACAAATCCTGGAGTTCCTCACCAAGTATAGATGAGAAACCCAGGTGACATGTGCATGCTCTACAATCCTTCCAAACCACATTATGCAGGCTTTGTTCTCCAAATAAACCTTTAATAGGTGCCAAAGTATTCTCAAAACACTAAATAGACAGCACAACAGTACCAACCTGCCTCTTTACTGGTTTTGTGACTGAAACTACAGACTAAGCTGTCTGATAATAGCGAGCAAGTCTATTGCTGAATCATTCAGTACTATCAGTAAAACTAATCTTAAAGTGACGATGGAACTCTAGTTATTTTAATTTTAAAAAAACCCATCTAAGTACCTTTTCCCTAATCGATATACAGCTGTCACATGACTCAGATCTCTCCCAGCCTGTCTGCAGGGAAACATAAGCAGGAGGAGCTTCTAGTCCTTTGCTGCTGGTCACATGTTCAAAAAAAAAAAACAGCCTATGAAATACAGAGTAAAAATAATTAATATCAATAAACTGTTTTAAATTGCCATACTAATATATATTTGAAATATTTATTATTTTTTGGCAAAAACATGGTGTGGGCAGATTTTTGCCAGACACAGGCTGTGTCACCCCCCTCCAGCCTGCATTTTACATTAAGAGGGAAGTGAAGCCTCTATCAATCTACATGCAATATACCACCCCATTGTGTTTAGCTGATTAGTGGGCATGAGGGAGGGAGTGGGCTGTCATTTAAGACTGTGTATACATCCACATGTGACTCTATATTCACATAGGCTGCTCAGATGTGATAGGGAGGAAATGCTCAGCATAGAAACTCACTGAAAACTGAGCATGTGCAGAGTTGCCACCACAGCTGCAGAATCCCTAGCTGAATTGGGGACATGAACAGAAGGGGGAGATAGAGAGCAGCAGGATCAACCAGTTTTTTTGCAGACTACAGCAGTGTTCATTTTGACACCAAATTTCGATTTCGCTTTAGTTCTAGTCTTTTGACTAAAATGCCATTTTAGTTTTAGTCATATTTTAGTCATCTGAATTGTTATTTTAAGTCGACCAAAATCCCCAGTACATTTTAGTTGACTAAAATCTAATGAGTTTAGTTAAATTTGAATGCTTTATTTAAGAATTTCTTTAGAATTTCCAAACTCATTATATACTCTAGATAATAACATCGTATTAGATTTTTAGTTATTTCTGGTATTAAGGTTTGATCATGCACTACAGACACAGATTGAGCCCTTGTGATATACAACGTCTTTTTTAAATAGAGCCAACTTTCATAAATATATGAAAGTTTTGCAAATATAGTGCTTTTATACAAGCAGAAGTACAACTACAAATGCAAAAAACTGTCTATTGGTTGTAATGCCATTACACATACTGTATCTCACAAAAGTGAGTACACCCCTCACATTTTTGTAAATATTTTATTATATCTTTTCATGTGACAACACTAAGGGCTCCTTCACACGGACGTGTCTGTGTACGGAGCCCGCTCTACTCAGCGGGGGATCGCTCCGTCGATCCCTGCTGAGCAGGAAGATGACAGGTCAGTCCCTGCACACTGTGCAGGGATGGACCTGTCAGAGCGCCGCTCTCCCCTATGCCCTCTCCCCTATCCCCTCTACCCTACCGTAGAGTCCGTCGTCACCCGATCCAGTGACGGATGGAAAAGTAGGTTTTTCGTCCATCATCTTTTCTGGTTCGGAGTGGGTCAGATGTAAAGGTGATGGACTGGTCAAGCATGTCTCCAGACCTAAACCCTATTGAGCATCTGTGGGGCATCCTTAAAATGGAAGGTGGAGGAGCGCAAGGTCTCTAATATCCACTAGCTCTGTGATGTCGTCATGGAGGAGTGGAAGAGGACTTCAGAGGCAACCTGTGAAGCTCTGGTGAATTTCATGCCCAAGAGGGTTAAGGCAGTGCCGGAAAATAATGGTGGCCACACTAAATATTGACACTTTGGGCCCAATTTGGACATTTTCACTTAGGGGTGTACTCACTTTTGTTTCCAGCGGTTTAGACGTTAATGGCTGCGTGTTGAGTTATCTTGAGGGGAAAGCAAATTTACACTGTTATACAAGCTGTACACTCACTACTTTACATTGTAGCAAAGTGTCATTTCTTCAGTGTTGTCACATGAAAAGATATAATAAAAAATGTACAAAAATGTGAGGGGTGTACTCACCTTTGTAAGATACTGTATTACCTGAATATATCACCAAGAATAAATATTAATAAGAAAAGCCTTTTTCTTTTTTTCTTTTTTTAGCAGCTTACAGATCCCTACTACATATTCTTATGTGATAGTGCAGTGTTTTGATGTCAAATTCCAATTTTGTTTTAGTCTTTTGACTAAAATGCCATTTTAGTTTTAGTTGTATTTTAGTCGACTACATAGTATTAATTTAGTTGACTAAAATATTATAGTCAACAAAGTTAACATTGGTATATAGAAAATGAATCTCATAGTGAGTAAAACTAGCATGTAATACAGCATTTATTGATAGTTTTTTTTATGATGTGGGTTTAGTGACACATTCATTATTAAAGCAAATAAACATTCTGCAACAGACTGTTAAACAGCCTCTGAAAAACATGTGAAAGGAGATTAAAGCTCCACCTGCTGATTAAAAAACACAAGTATGTACCATGTCCAACAGCAACAACTGGTTACATATTGGAGGGGAATAACAAAGCTAAAAAAAAAAAAAAAAAAAAAAAAAAAGCTGCTGCGCCATTTTTTTGGTGTTTTGGTGTTAACTCCTCCTGGTAATGTATGGTGCCAAACTCATGAAGCATTTGCAACACTGTTGGTTCTGAATGACTCGTGCACCAAAATTCAGATAGTTCTAAATTGCGCCACTTTTACATCACATTCAATGTGCCAAATGTAAAGGTGAAGCTAATTAAGACCAACTCTCTTTTGGCGTACAGAGAGAAAACTGTTTCCGACAGATTTTGCAAAAGTGTTTCACATGCATTCTAATGCCCCGTACACACGGTCGGACATTGATCGGACATTCCGACAACAAAATCCTAGGATTTTTTCCGACGGATGTTGGCTCAAACTTGTCTTGCATACACACGGTCACACAAAGTTGTCGGAAAATCCGATCATTCAGAACGCGGTGACGTAAAACACGTACGTCGGGACTATAAAAACGGGGCAGTAGCCAATAGCTTTCATCTCTTTATTTATTCTGAGCATGAGTTGCACTTTGTGCGTCGGATTTGTGTACACACAATCGGAAATTCCGACAACGGATTTTGTTGTCGGAAAATTTTATATCCTGCTCTCAAACTTTGTGTGTCGGAAAATCAGATGGAAAATGTGTGATGGAGCCTACACACGGTCAGAATTTCCGACAACAAGGTCCTATCACACATTTTCCGTCGGAAAATCCGACCGTGTGTACGGGGCATTAAAGTACAAGTTCTAGACGTGTACATAAATTTGATGCAATTTGCAGCACTTTTATGCCCCGTACACACGGTCGGATTTTCCGATGGAAAATGTCCGATCGGAGCATGTTGTCGGAAATTCCGACCGTGTGTGGGCTCCATCGGACATTTTCCATCGGATTTTCTGACACACAAAGTAGGAGAGCAGGAGATAAAATTTTCCAACAACAAAATCCGTTATTGGAAATTCCGATCGTGTGTATACAAATCCGACGGACAAAGTGCCACGCATGCTCAGAATAAATAAAGAGATGAAAACTATTGGCCACTGCCCCGTTTATAGTCCCGACGTACGTGTTTTACGTCACCGCGTTTAGAACGATCGGATTTTCCGACAACTTTGTGTGACCGTGTGTAGACAAAACAAGTTTGAGCCAACATCCGTCGGAAAAAATCCTAGGATTTTGTTGTCGGAATGTCCGAACAAAGTCCGACCGTGTGTATACCCTATTAGAATGCATGAGAGACACTTTCACAAAATCTGCCTGCGCCAGTCTTTATGAATTCCAGGGACTATCTTTTCTGATACTCTACTGACACATACAGTTCTACATTTGTAAACTCATAGGCCTCCTTCACACGGGTGTTTATCTGCATACACTGGATTCCAGCTACAAGAATCAATGAATTCTTGTAGCTGGAATGACAGGTGCATGGGAATAACAGCGGACGCTCTGCCTATATAAAAGTAATGACAGGCTGACAGCGATCATTACTGTTCACGTGTAGTCGCACACCACAGGATTACCTATGGTTAGGGATGGATGTCTGAGCCTGGACGCATCAGATTGCTATTCGCATGCACCTGTCATTCCAGCTGCAAGAATCTGTTGATATAGTTTACGCATGTGTGAAGGAGGCCTTAGAAATTATCTGGATTTTTTCATAACTGGTTCCTAAAATATTATCAGATTTCTCTAAATCCTAATCATAAATGAAGAGTCTTTTTAAACAAATAGTTTACAGATCAAAGTGATTGGAAAAATAATGAATCTCCTATACTCAGAAATTACCAAAGCATAATTTAATTTTCTAGCAATATCCTCATCCACACTTTCTGTAGGTGCAGATCAGACCCGTGTGCCAATTAGAGGGTATTTGGATCCATTCAATATTTAAAACTCATAGTTCAGATATTTAAAACTCAAAGTTCATATATTCAAAAAATTAATTTTAGTTAGTATATTTTGGGTGCCTGATCTACGTGGCCAGGCCATATTATTGGGACTATCTTCAGTCAAACTATTGTTGATTTAATCCTTTTCTGTTTTGGACAAATATGTTGCATGATTTAACTTGTGAGTTTTGGATTACAGTCAGATGCCTAGATATAATTTGGTTGAAACAACTGATAATGTTTAGAATTTCTTCCATCATGACTGGAAGCAGTTCAGACATTAAAGCAGAACAAAACCATTATACTTCCTTTACCATGCTTTACAGTTTAGATATAGTAGTTTTGTAAACTAATCCCTACACTGGCCTCCAATCACCCAGCGAATTAAATTCAAAATACTAACAACATCATACATAGCCATTCACAACTCTGCCCCGAGCTACATCACCAATCTTGTCTCCAAATCGTCCTCTCCACTAATCTCAAGACCTCCTACTCTCAAGCTCTCTCGTCTCCTCCTCCCATGATCATCTCCAGGATTTCTCCAGAGCCTCTCCCATCCTCTGGAACTCGCTACCTCCACTGGTCCGGCTATCCCCTACTCTTGCTACCTTCAGGCGACCCCTGAAAACTCATCTCTTCAGGAAAGCCTATCACGTCTCCAACTAATCTCCTACCAGTTCCATCAGCTCATTCCCCACAGTTACAACCTTTTGTACCACCTGCCCCACCCTATTAGATTGTAAGCTCTTCTGAGCAGGGCCCTCTTAATCCTCTTGTATTTTATTGTATTGTAACTGTATTGTCTCCTTTTATATTGTAAAGCGCTGCGTAAACTGTTGGCGTTATATAAATCCTGTATAATAATAATAATAATAATAATAATAATAAAGCATTCAGATGATCTTTCACAAACATTTTTTCTCATTGTTTTTTCTGTGCTAACCTAAAATTGAAATTATGATCTATTATGAAAACACACTGTATGTTATCAAGTGCAGGAGTTCCCTGCATAGCAATAGGCTGTCATCCACAGGGTTCTTTGTGAACCACTAGAAGACCATACCTCCCAACTTTTAGATATGGGAACGAGGGACACCTATTAGCAAAAGTATGTAGGTAGAGGACACACACCTCCCCTTAAAAAGGAGAATTATACCAACAAAATTAGTTATGCCCACAAGTGTTTTTTTTTGTTTTGTTTTGTTTTTACCACTACTATTCCTTTATACTGGCTTCTGAAATTTACAAATGCAATAATTTAGAAATTGGATGAAAGGTTTAGCCCTGGGAAACACTTTTTGAAATATAAAAAGTGCATTTTATATAACTAAATAGATCAGACCAAAATGAGGGACAAATGAGGAGGAATTAGGGACAGAGGGACTTTGTTCCAAATCAGGGACAGTTGGGAGCTATGGAAGACTGTACTGTATAAATTCCATTATCCTGATCTTTGTAGGACCGCTGCACTGAAGGAAAACAGCAATGGTTCTAAAATTCTTCCATTTGTAACAGTGGAGACAAGTGGAGAAAAGAGCACAGCCACATATCTAGAAAACGTATTCCAACCTTTTTCATTCTTATGAGCGTTGACAATTCTGTTTTTTTCTTATTTTCAGCTATTCAAGTAAAGCCCATACCTGAGATGATTGGAACACCAGAATCATTTGCTTGAATTACCCGCTTCCAATTACATTTTTCCTCTATGTCACTAGAATTGAGATTCACATGCTTTTTCCAATTCCTGATTGTTTGAAACATCTGATTAGTAGCAATGTACAAGGCTCTGTAAAATTGTTGTTTATTGGTGTAATTTAAAGAAAAATTGGATCGCATCTTTTGTGCCATTCATGTCCTGTCTCAAATTTCTTACAAATGTATGCATCTATGGATGGCATAAAACCCTAGAATGTAAACCAGTTTATGAAAAGTATGTAAAACGCAGTGGGCCTTTAGGAAGAAAGTTGTGTTGAAGTACAGGTAAAACCGATTATTTTTTAAAAGAATAATTAATCATAATTATCTGTCCCCTTGAGTGTTTGCGCGAGAGATCTAATCAAATCAAATTAAGCACACAGAGGGTTAGTGTTTTACCTCAGGCTTCAAATGAAACCATATTCTAGTAGAAGAAAATGATGGCAATAAGAATGGAAACTAAAGAAGCTATTACAATATCAAATCTATATGCTAAATAAACCAGCAATTAGGGCGGCTTCACACAGCCCCACTGCGCTTTTTCTAAATCAGTTTTCGTGTGGGTTAGTTGTGTTTTCCTATAGACTTCAACGAGGTCCTGCGGTTTTGATGCGGTTTCAAAAAGCATACCAGAACTCATCCATGCTGCCTCTTTGGTACACTTTCTGAAACTGCACTAAAACCTTGGGACATCATTAAAAGTCTATGGGAAAGCGCAGCTAGCCCACACAAAAAAGCACAGCTGGACCGCACTGAGTGTGAAGCCGCCTTTACAGCTTCTTCTTAAAATGCTGATATGGTAAAAGGACAAATGTATAGGTAAGTATTACATTTTATACATGTTTAAGTTTTAAAGAAAAATGCCTTTGTAAAAAGATAACAGGTTACTACTCATTTTAAAAATGCATACTTTTTTGAAGCTGGATTCTGAGATGGCTAAGAAGTTTTTTGCAGAGAACACCCCCCCCCCCCCCCAAAAAAAAAAAAAATTGCAAGGGTTAAATGTTTTAGTGTCTAGGAGTAGTAGAATAAGTAGTCATACGTACTGTGACAGTACAGTTCCCTGTCATTGAGTATGTGGGTATGTCGCCCAGGCTTCTCAACAAGGCAGGTTGGGGGGCTTCAGGATGATTGTGTAATTTGGAGAAAACTGTTTATTTCAGTTTACTCCATGGTTGGTAGAATCCAGTTTGGGATCTGAAGATTTCGTAGTTATCCGGGTGGGATGAAATCTCCAGTCCTAGGGCCAGGTTTTGGGACAAGCCAGCACACTGATTATGCAGGTGTGTGCTGGGCTTTTTGTAGAGACAGGACCAAAGTTCTGGGCTTCACCCTCCTGTCAACTCTGTGTGGGAACAAGGGAGTAGCCACGAGTGTGCATGTCTGCACAGTGCTAGTTTCAGCGGAGCAGCAGGAAGCTGGGCAAAAGAGCTGTCTGAGGTACAATGTTTGCATGTAAAACAGGGACACTGTTATATGGACAGGAGAACCGAGTCAAAGTCTGAGCAGCGGTGCTGATACAGAGAGCAAGGAGGTTGAACCGGTTTTTGCGTTTGATGGTGGAAACCCCTGCGTTCTCAAATGTGTGTGTTGATTGACTTTATTCTTTCCCATTAATAAAAAGTGAGCCAACAAGCCCTTAAACAGCCTATCTGGCATGGACTCGGATCACTGGTAAGCTCTACACTGCACTAAACACCCAAAAGCAGAAGGCCCTCACTATCTATGCATTAGTAATGATGTTGGAAAGCCTGTGACCGGTGGAGTGATGAGGGCAATGGTTTCAGGGGACCGGTTCTGCAGCTAGGAGGAAGCCTGTGGAAGAGAGGATTAAGGTAAGTATTTCTGTGGGTTCTTTTTCCCCTGGTCTCCAAACTGCAGCCTGCGGAAAAGATGCGGCCCTTTGCTTGCCTTTATCTGGTCCTTGGGGCAATATTCCTCCCACTAATACAAAGCACAACAATGAGGCACTATTCTTTCCACTGACACCAACAGTGGGGCATAATTCCTCCTTCTGTTTTTCAGGTGGACCTGATCGGATGGTCCATACATCCCTGTGAACAGACTTGTGTCCGTTTACACCCGGCTATCCTAAGGTCCAATAAGATCGCCCATGTGAAAGGGGACTAATTAACAAGAAGGCAAAATAAATCTGGCTCTCAATACTTGACAAGTAGTATCCTGAAATGTGTTTTGACAGCTCATAGGCCCTCCACGGCCACAAACTATACATTTGTTTCAGCAAAAGGCCCAGGAGATGCTGAATCATTAAATAAACAGTGTAATGAAATGGAAACTGGCTAACTATGCTGTTACCGATTAGAACAAATGACTGAGATATTGTGAGGAGGGCGATCATTAATAGTTATTTTTAGGATGGTTTTATACATGCAAGGGGATGGAAACAAAAAGCTTGATTTGCTGCCTGGAATCCGTTCAAAAGGAAAACACATTCATTAAGTAAATGCAACCAAAATGAAACCAAATGAAATAGATTCACAGCAACCAGTATAAGTACTATTTTCTATACTAATGAAACTTTTTTTCTTATTAAAAAAAAAAAAAAAAAAAAACACACACCACACACATCAAAGCAAAACATCATCCATCTGATGCACCCCTTCTTGCAACGTCAAAAGCAAAAATACATATTTTTTTTGCTTATTTTTTTTTCTTTACATTTTAGATTAGCCCTGCCACCCCAGCCACGTTTCTATGCCAGAATGAAATCTGTGCTCTGAAGCCTCCTGGAATATGTAATGTTCCGTAATGTGGGATGCATGCTTCAAGCTCTATTCATGTAAGTAGAGGTGGGTGCACCTGGTGGAGTGTCAACGTAGAGTCAGCTCATCTGAACCAGAAAGAGGCACACAGCACCCGATGACATCAGCAACCAAGAAAGTGTGTGACAACAGAGTAGCGGATCACAGCAGGACAATGCTGGATCCGCTGGCTGAGTGAGTATGTCAATTCTGCCTTATACCATGGGAAAAAAGGTAAGGGGGATGGGGTGGGATAGAGGGGAGTGGATTTCCTCTATAAAGCCCATCTACAGTCAAAATATTTTGGGCAAAATGTATATGTTGTCTCTTTTAAAACAACCCAAGTACTGAAAAATATCAGTTGGTCCTACCAGAAATTCAGTGAGCTCCTACCTTCCTGTATTGCACTGACAATGCTGCCTCACTGAAATTCAAGCAACGTGGTCAGCCCTGCCTGAGCTCTCAGTGGTTCTCAACCTCAGTTCTCAAGTACCCTCAACAGGCCATGTTTTGGGAACTTCCCTACAAATACCAATACCAATTCCCTATCAAGTATCCATGTCACTGATGTTGATTTAAAGCAGCTGTGCAAAGTAAAAGGAAAACCTGAAAACATGGCCCGTTGGGGGTACTTGAGGACTGAGGTTGAGAACCACTGGACTACACAACTCCAACAATTCCCATACTTTTCCTTCACTCTCCACATGTACAGGGCATCTGGAAAGTATGTGCTTCACTTTTTCCACATTTTGTTATGTTACAGCCTTATTTCAAAATTCTACAAACATTACCCCATAAGGACAACATAATATAAATTTGTTTGAAATCTTTGCAACTTTATAAAAAAAAAATAAAAAACTAAAAATATATATCACATGTACATAAGTATCACAGCCTTTGCCATGACACTCAAAATTGAGCTCAGGTGCATTCTGTTTCCACTGATCATCCTTGAGATGTTTCTACAACTTGATTGGAGTCCATCTGTGGTAAATTCAGTTGATTGGACATGATTTGGAAAGGCACACACAGTTAACAGTGCATGTCAGAGCACAAACTGAGCCATGAAGTCCAAGGAATTGTCTGTAGACCTCCGAGACAGGATTGTATCGAGGCACAGATCTGGGGAGGGGTACAGAAAAATTTCTGCAGCATTGAAGGTCCCTATAAGCACAGTGGCCTCAATCATCCGTAAATGGAAGAAGTTTGGAATCACCAGGACTCTTCCTAGAGCGGGTTGCCAGGCCAAACTGAGCAATAGGGGGGAGAAGGGCCTTAGTCAGGGAGGTGACCATGAACCCGATGGTCACTCTGACAGAGCTCCAGCATTCTCTGTGGAGAGAGGAGAACCTTCCAGATGAACAACCATCTCTGCAGCACTCCACCAATCAGGCCTGTATCCTCAGTAAATGGCACATGACAGCCCACCTGGAGTTTGCCAAAAGGCACCTGAAGGACTCTCAGACATTGAGAAACAAAACTCTGGTCTGATGAAACAAAGATTGAACTCTTTGGCCTGAATGGCAAGCGTCATGTCTGAAAGAAACCAGGTACCGCTAATCACCTGACCAATACCATCCCTACAGTGAAGCATGGTGGTGGCAACATCATGCTGTGGGGATATTTTTCAGTGGCAGGAACTGGGAGACTAGTCAGGATCAAGGGAAAGATAAATGCAGCAATGTACAGAGACATCCTTGATGAAAACTTGCTCCAGAATGCTCTGGACCACAGACTGGATGAAGGTTCATCTTCCAACAAGACAACCACTCTAAGCACACAGCCAAGATAACAAAGGAGTGTGTATGGGACAACTCGGTGAATGTCCTCGAGTGGCCCAACCAGAGCCCAGACTTGAACCCAATTGAACATCTCTGGGGAGATCTGAAAATGGCTGTGCACCAACTCTCCCCATCTACCCTGATGGAGCTCGAAAGGTCCTGCAAAGAAGAATGGGAGAAACTGCCCAAAAATAGGTGTGCCAAGCTTGTAGCATCATACTCAAAAAGACTTGAGGCTGTAATTGGTGCCAAAGATGCTTCAACAAAGTATTGAGCAAAGGCTGTGAATGCTTATGTACATGTGATTTTTTTTTTTTTTGGTTTTTATTAAATTTGTAAAGATTTCAAACAAACTTTTTTCACATTCTCATTATGGGGTATTGTTTGTAGAATTTTGAGGAAAATAATGAATTTAATCCATTTTGGAATAAGGCTGCAATATAACAAATTGTGGAAAAAGTGAAGCACTGTGAATACAGAATCTTACAGAATCTGGTGCAGCTGTGCATAGTATCAATCAGCTTGTTCAATTGAGCTTTAACAATAAAGCCCGGTTTACACTGGTGCGACATACGCTCTGACTTTGAGAGCACATGTCGCATGATGTATATAAATTAATGGTTCCCTGTTAGAGCTTTAACTGGTCCGACACAAGTCAGTCCGACTTTAGAAAAGGTTCCTGCACTAGTTTGGTCCAACTTTGGTCCGTTTTCAGCACACTGAATATCATTAAAGTCGGGTTCTTGTTCTAACCATCTGACTTGTGACATCCGACATGGTGATTACAGCAGCAGGAAAAATCATTTATGTCACACTGGGATTGTTTTGATTAGTAAAAAGGATAAGTCGGACTATCTCAAAGTCAGAGCAAAATCTTATCCTGTTCAAACCGAGCATTAGAATGGGGAAGATTTAAGTGACTTTGAACGTGACACGATTGTTGGTGCCAGACAGGCTGGTCTGAGTATTTCAAAAACTGCTGATCTACTGCGATTTTCACACACAACCATCTCTAGGGTTTACAGAGAATGGACCGAAAAAGAGAAAATATCCAGTGAGCGGGAGTTGTGTGGACAAAAATGCCTTGTTGATGTCAGAGGAGAATGTGCAGACTGGTTCGAGATGATAGAAAGTCAACAGAAACTCAAATAATCACTCGTTATATAACCAAGGTATGCAGAATACCATCTCTGAACACACAACACATCAAACCTTGAAGCGGATGGGCTACAGCAGCAGAAGACCACACTGGGTGCCACTCCTGTCAGTTAAGAACAGGAAACTGAGGCTACAATTTGCACAGGATCACTAAAATTGGACAATAGAAGATTGGAAAAAAGTTGCCTGGTCTGAGTCTCGATTTCAGCTGTGACATTCAGATGTTAAGGTCAGAATTTGCCATAAACAACATGAAAGCATGGATCCATCCTGTCTTGTATTAACGGTTCAGGCTGGTGGTGGTGTAATGGTTGTGGGGGATAATTTCTTGGCACACTTTGGGCTCCTTAGTACCAACTGAACATCATTTAAACACCACAGCCTACCTGAGTATTGTTGCTGACCATGTCCATCCCTTTATGACTACAGTGTATCCATCTTCTGATGGCTCCTTCCAACAGGATAATGCACCATGTCACAAAGCTCAGATCATCTCACCACTGGTTTCTTAAACATGACAATGAGATCACTGTACTCCAACGGCCTCCACAGTCACCAGATCTCAATCCAATAGAGCACCTTTGGGATGTGGTGGAATGGGAGATTTGCATAATGGATGTGCAGCCAACAAATCTGCAGCAACTGTGTGATGCTATCATGTCAATATGGACCAAAATCTGAGGAATGTTTCCAACACCTTGTTGAATCTATGCTACGAATAATTAAGTCAGTTCTGAAGGGGAAAGAGTCCAACCCAGTACTAGCAAGGTGTACCTAATAAAGTGGCTGGTGAGTGTATATTGCAAGTTATGTACACTATATTACCAAAAGTATTGGGACACTTACCTTTACACGCACATGAACTTTAATGACATCCCAGTCTTAGTTCATAGGATTCAATATTGAGTTGGCCCATCCTTTGCTGCAATAACAGCTTCAATTCTTCTGGGAAGGCTGTCCACAAGGTTTAGAAGTGTGTCTATGGGAATGTTTGACCATTCTTCCAGAAGTGCATTTGTGAGGTCAGGCACTGATGTTGGACGAGAAGGCCTGGCTCGCAGTCTCCGCTCTAATTCATCCCAAAGGTGTTCTATCGGGTTGAGGTCAGGACTCTGTGCAGGCCAGTCAAGTTCCTCCACCCCAAACTCGCTCATCCATGTTTTTATGGACCTTACTTTGTGCACTGGTCCAAATCATTTGGTGGAGGGAGGATTATGGAGTGGGGTTGTTTTTCAGGGGTAGGGCTTGGCCCCTTAGTTCCAGTGAAGGGAACTCTTAAGGCATCAGCATACCAAAGACACTTTGAACAAATTCATACCCCCAGCTTTGTGTGAACAGTTTGGCCCCTTCCTGTTCCAACATGACTGCGCCCCAGTGCACAAACAAGGTCCATGAAGACATGGATGAGCAAGATTGAGGTGAGTGAACTTGACTGGCCTGCACAGACTCCTGACCTCAACCTGATAGAACACCTTTGGGATGAATTAAGAGCGGAGACTGCAGTCCAGGCCTTCTCGTCCACATCAGTGCCTGACCACACAAATGCAATTTGGGAAAAATGGTCAAACATTCCCATAGACACACTTCTAAACCTTGTGGACAGCCTTCCCAGAAGAGTTGAAGCTGTTATAGCTGCAAAGGGTGGGCCAACTCAATATTGAACCCTGCGGACTTAAGCAGCCATACACGGTCGAATTTCGAACTAATTTTCTTTTCAAAATCAGAAAGCTCGTTTTTTTGTGATCCGATGACGCCACCATTGATTTTCGAAATTCGGCCGACCAAGCCTTTAATTTCAACTCATGTTGCTACAGAAAAGAATTTTCATGGGCGGGAAGCTTCTTTTCTCTCTGTAAATTTTCTTTTCTTATTGCATTTCTCGCACGATTCTGCCATCATTGATTAGAAAATCGTTTGTTTTTCAAAAAATTTCCAACATGTCCGATTCCTCAAATTCAATTGCCGCACAAAAAAATAGGCCGTTGTTGCAGCCCACTAATGGTGCGCAATTCGTACGAAAATTCTTCGATACGATTTTCGAAAAGAAAATAATTTCGAAATTCGAACCGTGTATGGCCAGCATAAGGCTGGCCATACATTATACAATTTTCTTGCACAATTTCTCTTTAGATTTACCAAAACCATATAATATGAGGTCAAACCTCAACACTTTCAATTTGTGTGCAATCAGGCAGGCCCTTGCACTACATAATTGGAGGTAAATCTAAAGGAAATTGAACAAGAAAATTGTATAATATATGGCCAGCTTAAGACTGGGATGCCATTAAAGCTCATGTGCGTGCAAAAGGAAGGCGTCCCAGTACTTTTGGTAATATAGTGTATATTCACGTTGCATTGGATGATGGACTTTTAGGTAGTCATTTGGACTTATTTTTTAAATTGTAAATTTAGTTTTCATAAAATTTTTTTGTAATATTTTGTTTTTGAGCGCAGCACTTAAAGCGGAGTTCCACCCAAAAATGGAACTTCCTCTTTAAGGGAGGTGACCCCCTGACATGCCACATTTGGCCTGTCATTTTTTTGGCAAGGGGAGCAGATACCCTCTTTTTAGATGGTCCCAGCTCCCACTTACTCCCGGCACACCGCAGTACCGGAAGGGAGATCACTTCTCCCCCCTCCCTCTCGGCAATCATCTGGGACACGTCACACGTCCCAGATGATTGCCTGACCAGTCACGGCATCCCGCCCGGCTCGTGCATGCCCAGTGTGTGCCAGGCTGTGAAGCCACAGCCGGGCGCCCACAGTGACAATGCCAGTGCCGCAGAGAGGAGGGGGAGACGAGTGGGGCTTCGTTCCCCTGCATCGCTGGACCCTGGGACAGGTAAGTGTCCAATTATTAAAAGTCAGCAGCTGCAGTATTTGTAGCTGCTGATTTTTAATTTTTTTTTTTTTTTTTAAGCAGCACTCCGCTTTAAGACACATTAGCTGAGCAGCAATGTTCCTAGAAGTTGTTGTAAACTGTTGCCTGCCCTTAACAGTTAAAACTGACATTTGATCACAAACTGCAACATCTGGGTGGTTATCACAACCCTAAATATATGTGTTCATCTGAAAAAAATAAACTAGCATAACTAGACAATCTTGTGGTATCTCCCTGTATAATGTAATGTATACTCCAACTATTTCCAAATATTGAGACGGAAATAAGATAAGAACTGCTGGAACAAGGAGACCTCTACTTCAGTCCTGTCCTTTTGTGGCAGAAATATTCCAGCATCTACAAATACCTATTTGCACAGATAAGTGGAGACTGAGAAAAATGTGTTATTCATACAGACATGTGGATTCATCATTGTCCAGTCAGTCTGTGTCTCTGTACATAGGAACAGACTGCTGACCCCTATATCGGAGGATTATTAGACTTTCAAAACATTCCGCTGGAAATAACGAAAACATTCTAGCCAAGTTGTGATGGTCAACGTTTAACGCTTATCCATTATTTATAACACATTGTTGACAAAATGTACCAATTTTTCTGGCGCAATTACGCCTTACTGCAGTAGCAGAATAAGAACATTCAATGAGCTATAATGTGGATTGGCCTGCAGAGCAATTACTGCCAGCTACACCAGAGGGGGGGGCTACATCAGAGGGGGGGGCTACATCAGAGGGGGGGGCTACATCAGAGGGGGGGGCTACATCAGAGGGGGGGGCTACATCAGAGGGGGGGGCTACATCAGAGGGGGGGGGCTACATCAGAGGGGGGGGGCTACATCAGAGGGGGGGGCTACATCAGAGGGGGGGGCTACATCAGAGGGGGGGGCTACATCAGAGGGGGGGGCTACATCAGAGGGGGGGCTACATCAGAGGGGGGGGCTACATCAGAGGGGGGGGGCTACATCAGAGGGGGGGGCTACATCAGAGGGGGGGCTACATCAGAGGGGGGGGCTACATCAGAGGGGGGGGGCTACACCAGAGGGGGGGGGATACATCAGAGGGGGGGCTACATCAGAGGGGGGGGGCTACACCAGAGGGGGGGGGAATACATCAGAGGGGGGGGATACATCAGAGGGGGGGGATACATCAGGGGGGGATACATCAGAGGGGGGGGGGAATACATCAGAGGGGGGGGGATACATCAGAGGGGGGGGGATACATCAGATTCCCCACATTAAGGTTCCATTCACACCTGTGAATTTTAACACTCCTTCGCCTAGACAAGTACTTTTGTGTGTTTGTAATGATTATTTTGTGTTCATATTCACAACAAAAAAGCATTAAATATGGAGAGAAAAACATTCCAAGATGTACTGAAGACAAGTGAAAATTCTATAAAAACATGAAGTTTTTAAAATACAAAAAGTGTATACCTTTGTATAGCTGCCTTTTGCAGCTTGGGGAGGGTGTTAAATACATGGCTCAACTGCCTGTATTTATGGCTCCTGACTGCTAGTCTAAAATAGGCCTTAACCAGTTGCCGGCCGCCTCACGCAGATATACTGCGGCAGAATGGCACGAGCAGGCAGAATCACGTACCTGTACGTCCGATCGCCCCCCCCCGGTGCCCAAGGTGGTCGGCTTCTGTCTGGGAGCGATGAGAGGTGAAGGGGAGGCCATCCATTCATGCCCCCCCCCCTCGCGATCGCTCCCAGCCAATGAAATAATTCCTCCGCTGCTGTATAGTAAACAGCAGCAGAGGAAGTGATGTCATCTCCCTTCGGCTCGGTATTTTCCATTCCGGCGCCGAGGAGAGAAGACATCCGAGTGAGTGTAAAACACACACACAGTAGAACACGCCAGGCACACATTACACCTCCCTTTACCCCCCGATCACCAAGCAGTTTTTTTTTTTTCTGATTACTGCATTGGTGTCAGTTTGTGACAGTTAGTGTGGTAGGGCAGTTAGTGGTAGCCCCTTTTAGGTCTAGGATACCCCCCTAATAAAGTTTTAACCCCTTGATCACCCCCGTCGCCAGTGTCACTAAGCGATAATTTTTCTGATCTCTGTATTAGTGTCACTGGTGACGCTAGTTAGGGAGGTAAATATATAGGTTCACCGTCAGCGTTTTATAGCGTCAGGGACCCCCATATACTACCTAATAAAGGTTTTAACCCCTTGATTGCCCCCTAGTTAACCCTTGATGCCTGCAGGTTTAGGTATCATCTTGGTATCATTCTTTTCAGCCATTGGTCGGCTTTTATGTAAAAGCAATCTTAGTGGCTAATTAGCCTCTAGACTGCTTTTACAAGCAGTGGGAGGGAATCCTCCCACCGTCTTCCGTGTTTTTCTCTGACTCTCTTGTCCCAACAGGGAACCTGAGAATGCAGCCGGTGATTCAGCCAGCTGACCATAGAGCTGATCAGAGACCAGAGTGGCTCCAAACATCTCTATGGCCTAAGAAACCGGAAGCTACGAGCATTTCATGACTTAGATTTTGCCGGATGTAAACAGCGCCATTGGGAAATTGGGAAAGTATGTTATCACACCGATCTTGGTGTGGTCAGATGCTTTGAGGGCAGAGGAGAGATCTAGGGTCTAATAAGACCCCAATTTTTTCAAAAAAGAGTCACTACCTATTGCTATCATAGGGGATATTTACATTCCAATATATATAACAATAAAAATGATTAAAAAAAATAAAAAATGAAAGGAACAGTTTAAAAATAAGATAAAAAAGCAAAAAAATAATAAAGGAAAAAAAAAAAAAAAAAAAAAGCACCCCTGTCCCCCCCCGCTCTCGTGCAAAGGCGAACGCAAGCGTCGGTCTGGCGTCAAATGTAAACAGCAATTGCACCATGCATGTGAGGTATCTCAGCAAAGGTCAGATCGAGGGCAGTAATTTTAGCAGTAGACCTCCTCTGTAAATCTAAAGTGGTAATCTGTAAAGGCTTTTAAAGGCTTTTAAAAATGTATTTAGTTTGTCGCCACTGCACGTTTGTGCGCAATTTTAAAGCATGTCATGTTTGGTATCCATGTACTCGGCCTAAGATCATCTTTTTTTATTTCATCAAACATTTAGGCAATATGGTGTGTTTTAGTGCATTAAAATTTTAAAAAGTGTGTTTTTTCCCCAAAAAATGCGTTTGAAAAATCGCTGCACAAATACTGTGTGAAAAAAAAATGAAACACCCACCATTTTAATCTGTAGGGCATTTGCTTTAAAAAAATATATAATGTTTGGGGGTTCAAAGTAATTTTCTTGCAAAAAAAATAATTTTTTCATGTAAACAAAAAGTGTCAGAAAGGGCTTTGTCTTCAAGTGGTTAGAAGAGTGGGTGATGTGTGACATAAGCTTCTAAATGTTGTGCATAAAATGCCAGGACAGTTCAAACCCCCCCCCAAATGACCCCATTTTGGAAAGTAGATACCCCAAGCTATTTGCTGAGAGGCATGTCGAGTCCATGGAATATTTTATATTGTGACACAAGTTGTGGGGAAAAAGACAAATTTTTTTTTTGCACAAAGTTGTCACTAAATGATATATTGCTCAAACATGCCATGGGAATACGTGAAATTACACCCCAAAATACATTCTGTTGCTTCTCCTGAGTATGGGGATACCACATGTGTGAGACTTTTTGGGAGCCTAGCCGCGTACGGGACCCCGAAAACCAATCACCGCCTTCAGGATTTCTAAGGGCGTAAATTTTTGATTTCACTCTTCACTGCCTATCACAGTTTCGGAGGCCATGGAATGCCCAGGTTGCACAAAACCCCCCCAAATGACCCTATTTTGGAAAGTAGACACCCCAAGCTATTTGTGGGCAGGGCCCCAGATCCCGGCCCCCCACCCTATGTGAATGAGTATGGGATACATTGTACCTCTACCCATTCACCTAAAAAAAAAAAAAAAAGCGTCAAAAATAAAACACATGACGCAGGTTTTTAAAGTAATTTATTAAGGCAGCTCCGTCGTCTCTTCCGATCTCTTCTCCCCTTTCCGGCTCTTCTGCCTCCTCCGCTGACGTCTTCTCCCTCTGTCGGTTCTTCTCTCTCTGTCGGTTCTTCTCCCTCTGTCCTCTCGCTCTTTTGCTCGCCCTTTTGCCCGGTCTTCTCCCTCTGTTGTTCTTCTGATGTTGGCTCGAAATCTCTCCTGCTCTAATGCCGGATGCGCAGTGTGCCACTACTTATATTGGTATGGGGCGGGGTCACCGTGTATCCGGAGGCCCATCCCTTATGACATCACTGTCCGGGGAATTATGGGCGGAGACGTCATAATGACCCCGCCCCATTCTTTGGCCTAGGAGGAGGAGGAA
The DNA here is from genome assembly GCF_042186555.1 of Aquarana catesbeiana. Taxonomy (NCBI): domain Eukaryota; kingdom Metazoa; phylum Chordata; class Amphibia; order Anura; family Ranidae; genus Aquarana; species Aquarana catesbeiana. The sequence goes on from NC_133324.1 coordinate 855,638,373, forward strand.
ACGCACGGCTGGAGGAGGGAGACGCAGGGGAAGCCCATCGACCCACCAGCCACCATTGTCTCCAGGGATGGCTCACCCGCAGCGGCTTAGCCACACACAGCACTCCCCGGCTCAGACACAGGGGAGGGAGGAGGAGGGGAGATCGGAGTAACATCTGCCTCCTAAGATAAGGAGGCCACTAATCCGTCCATCTCCTGTAGGAGGGGGGGGTTGTTGCTGGTGTTCCCCGCCTTCACGTCCATCTCCTGCGAGGGGGTGGTACGCCCCGCCCCTGCGGGAAATGGACGTAAAGGCGCCCTCCCCCAAATTATTGAGCACCAGCCGCCACTGTGTATCACTAATTTACTGATCGACAAATCAGTTTGGATGCCACACCACTTCCTCAAACTCTATCCAAAACCGAGCTCATAATATTTCCTTCCCCACGTGCCTCTTCCCCTGACTTCTCTGTAAAGATCCATCAACCCGCCCCCGGGTGCTAGGTATAATCCTGGACTTGGATCTCTCCTTTCAACCCCACATCCAATTACTGTCCAAAGCTTGCTGCCTCAACCTCTGCAACATCTTCAAAATATGCCCCTTCTTGACACCACAATGACACCACAAAGCTTCTAATTCACTCTCCGGTCATCTCTCGGATATGAGGCCAACAAATGCAGCAGTATGCATCTCGTGGTGTCTGCTATATAACAGGACACATGATTTTCAAAGTTTAAAACTGACAGGTTTGCTTTAAGTCGATTCTAAAATCCAAATGCTACAACTTCTTTCAAATGGCACAAACAAATTATTTGAACTGTGCTGTACACGTTGTAAAAGGTTGCATTTTTTTTTGAAAGACAAGTCTCTAGATTATTATTATCCAAAAGATTTACTGTGTAGACCAAGCTGTAGAATTTATTTCCACATCTTGCATTAATTAGAAAGCATTTTATAATAATTAAGGTGTAAGGGGGCTAGAAAGATCATTCTGAGTTTAAACGTAGGTGGTTAATTAAGACGATGGATAAGTTCTTTCAACAAGCACTGTAGCCAGACTGTGGAGTTTTGTGAAGAATACTAATTATTTAATCTGAAAAGTCTCTTTAGATGTTCATATGCATATACTGATTCTGTCCATCTACAGAGGAATTTCACACTTCTGTGTTTTGATGCATTACAAATTTCTGTTTGCTGCATCTTTGGTCCAAACAAAAACCACTTTCTTTAGGGATATAGTAAAGTACACATAAAACTGTAAAATTGGCCCTGTGACAGAGCGAGACCCTGTCACTGTAAAAAAGGAGAATATCATATAGAATTCGCATTGAGGATTAATGCAAGGTTCCAGACTACTGTTTCTGAGTGGAAAAAGCCGAGTTTGGTTTTCTCCAGATTCTGTCGTTCTGGCTCGGAATTTTCAATCCAGATATTACCAGGTGCCTGCAGCCTATCCGAGTACACAGGTGTACTGGGTCATTATATACTCAAACCTGAGGACAGCATGGTGCTCCCAGTTTGGAGATAGAGAGAGAATTCCAGCGCTAAAATCACATCCCTAAGGCCCCTTTCACACTGGGGCGGTGGGGGCGTCGGCGGTACAACAGCGCTATTTTTAGCGCTGCTGTACCGTCGTTCTTGCAGCGGTATTCGGCCGCTAGCGGTGCGGTTTTAACCCACGCTGGCGGCCGAAAAAGGGTTAAAATCCCTCGTACAGCACGGCTATAGCCGCGGTATTGCAGCGGTATAGCCGCGCTGTCCCACTGATTTCAATGGGCAGGAGCGGTGAATACACCGCTCCTTCACTGCTCCAAAAAAGCGGTTTGCAGGACTTTTTTTACCGTCCTGCCTGCGCACCGCTTCAGTGTGAAAGCCCTCAGGCTTTCACACTGAACAAACAGCGAAGGCTGTTTAGGGGCGGTTTGCAGGCGGTATTTTTAGCGCAATACCGCCTGCAAACCACCCCAGTGTGAAAGGGGTCTTAATGAACAAGGACATGTTGTGAATCTCACAATTAATGTTGCGAAATATGTGAAACCTTAATTATAGATGTTCACAGTGATAATACCTCAATGTTAAAAAACAAATAAACGTGAAGTCCATAAGTTACAAGAACCCTAATGTGTAGTGAGTCCAAAAAGATAGATGAATAAAGGAATGAAAACCAAATGATCACAGCATCCTTTTGACACCAAAAGTGAAAACAATTTGTGAAGAGGATTTGAAGTAGATAATCCATCACCAACTTAGATGAAGGCTTACAGGAATTTTTGAACCCAAAGGGACGTACGCCCAGTGAGTAAAACAGGCTTGTGGTGGTACACACCAAATACGGTAGCATCAGTCAGGCGAACTTTAATAGATGAATAAGGTATTCCCACAAGTCTTCAAATAGCTCTCAAGGATAGTAACCTCCAAGCTGGGTGTTCATGGAGCGAGATGGATAAATTCTCCCATGCATTCATATGTAAAGTTGAGAAGGAGAACAAAAGTGATTCCGTAAAAAATGTATTGGATATTTATTTCAAGGTAAAAACTCACATTTGAGAAAATGAGCATCATCTGGGATGCTAGCCCACTGCAGCCATTGCATTTACATACAAAGTTGGAGATACAGACCTGTGGTGTGTCATCAAATGCGGAAGTGTATTCCGTGGTCGCTTCCTGTAATAAGATGGCGACGTGGCGTGCGTTGCAAGCCTCACTGTAGAAGATGGATCACTTCCTGTCATGACCAGAAGACGTAAGGACATGCATGACACGCCTTGCTCTAAAGAAAGAAATGTAGAGGCGGCGCCGACATCATCCGTTTAGCGTCTTATTGACAAAATAAGCCAAGCCTTGTTTTCGGATGCCGAGAACAAAAACCAAACCTCGTTCTAAGTTCACACCAAACACCCTCTGAGACTGATCTCAAATAAGTAGCAGCTAGTAACCCACAACAGCATGCTATCAGTCACCAAGGATGGGTGGTCAAAAGTGTAATCTCACAAAAAATATGACAAGATCCAACCAATATCGGCAACATCATAAAATAGAGGCCAACAAACGTATAAAACACTAGTCATGTGCTAAATGAACATAAGCTAAGATAAGGATTAAAAAATAAAAAGGAGTATGAAAATAAAAACTAAATATAAAATAATAGAATATGAATAATCTTCCTAGATTATAAAAGATATTTTATGACGGTCCAGCGGGACTGACACTCAACTGGGGTCAACAACCATGAATATCCATAAATCATGAACAATATCAAACATGGTGAAAATAACTAATATGGTAAAATAAAATTAAAAATAAGTAAAAAGTAAATAAAAACCCAGAATTCATGCTTAGATAGTTGATTTACGCCTTGTTAATGAAGGCGTTGATATCCCACTCCACGTTCATACCCAGTTTCGAGACAGAAGGTCTCACCCAGGGGTCAGAGGAGCCCCAGCGAGGAGTCAACAGACAGAGGGTCTTAGGGTCCTTTCACACGGACGGATCCGTGATGATCCGCCCCGTGAACATCCGCTTGCTCAGTGGGGATCGCTCCATGGATCCCCGCTGCGCAGGCAGATGACAGGTCCATCGCTGCACACCGTGCAGCAACGTACCTGTCAGAGCGCCGCTCTCCCCCCTATGGGGGATCGGATGACGACGGACCCTAGAGTCCGTCATCACCCTATCCGAAAAGGATGAAAAAGTAGGTTTTTCCTCCGTTACACTTTTTCGGATCGGAGCGGGTCAGATGTTAGTGGACATGTCACCGCTGACATCTGACGCTCCATAGAGGTCTATGGAGGGTCCGTTCAGGTCCGCCTAAAAAACTGACAGGCTGACCTGAACGGATCATTCATGTGAAAGAGGCCTTACCCAGGGGTCAGAGGAGCCCCAGCTAGGAGTCAAGAGACAGAGGGTCTCTCCCAGGGGTCAGAGGAGCCCCAGGGCGGAGGTCTCATTCCAGGAGTCAGGTGGGCTCCTATCAGGGTGTCAGGAGAACCCATATCCAGCCAGGAGTGGGCTGTGCAGCAGGGTGCTGCGACTAAAGGCTAAGAAAGCCAAGTGAACCCGTAGAGCTGGACAACACATTTAGATGGACTGATAAGAAGAGCAGCAGTGCTGCCAACAAGGGAGCCAGGATGCTCTGTATTTTCATTTCACGGTTCATATTAATGTGGATGAACCCCCCTGCGTGGCCAACTGATGTCTATGTGAAGTTTCCATTTTATTAAATAAAAGTGGGCTGCCATGCCCTAAAATACAGTTTGATCTGGCATAACTGATTGGAAAAGCACCCACCACATGAATATAATCTCCCCAATACCGCTGCTCTAAAAAACTTTTCAGGGTAATTTATACACTCAGTCCAGCAATGTTTCAATAGGTTTTATGGTAAAATGGTTTTAAACCACCATATGCACATTTAGGCTTCTTTCGCATTAGCTGTACTAATTAGTGCCCTCTGAAACGCGATCTGCATAGAATTGCTTTTTGGAAGGCGGTATAGCAGTGAATGACAGGTGTTCAAGAGATGCTAGAGTCGCCTCCTGAAAGCCTGTTTTTTTCCTCTTGGGAGGAGGGGGGTTTATGGCAATGCAATTTTACATTGCAGGACTGCACAGCAACTGTGAGCCAAGCGTTTGGTTCATGGTTGCTGTGCAGCCCCACTGAACTGAAAGGGTGGGTTTGATGGGTGGTGCTGCTTATCAAACTCTGCATCCAGAGTTAAAAATGCTGCAGCCATAAAGTAAAGCTTTGCAGCCGTGACATGTGTATAGCTCTGTCCAGCTGTATTGTTACAATTAGGGTAGGCAGCCAGGAAGGAATGGTAAAACCGCGGCCAGCCACCTAATTTTTCCACCACCCCCCCCCCCCAGCTTTCTGTATAAGCCCTAAAGCACGTTGAATATAAAAAAAAACACCTGTCCTTCAGTGTTACTCAACATACAGTTATGAAAGCAATGTGCATTCTGGCGTACTCCTTCCCGACGAATATTGCAAGTGCAACATGAAAACATAAATTCATTACCATTTCCTCCGTCGTACTGGTGGAGATGCATAAAATAATATCCCCTGCCTTGCATTATGTGCTATGCAATTAAGGGCTCATTCATAAAAACGCATTGGGAAAGCACAGACACAGTGATGGGTATTGGCATTCGGTTCTTACTGAACTGCGCTGCATTTTAGTGTGTTGAACTGCGTAAGTATTATTTTCTATACAAGCCACATCAAGATTCTACTTTTCTTTGTCCTTTTACTATGATAGGCGTGCTGTGTTGACACGTTTTTGTGTGTAGAATTGCATAAAATTGCAGGCGTGATGCATTTCTGTGTAGTGCACCCACAAGGTGTGAAACAGGAGCCTTTAGTTATACTTTAACATTCTAGGCCCTTAGCCCTTAAGCTGGATACACACTATACAATTTTCTTTAGATTTTTTTCCTTTAAGATTTACCAAAACCATATAATATGGGGCCAAACCTAAACAGTTTCAATATGAATGTAATCAGGCAGGCCCTTGCACTACAAATGTGAAGGTAAATCTAAGCGCCAGCCGTTCGTTTTAGCTTTTGCGCCGCTGTTCGGCCGCTAGTGGGCGTTTTTTTTTTTGTTTTTTTTTTAATCAGAGTAAAGTTTATTGAGCATAAAAAAAAAAATAAAACATAAAACAGGGTATACATTCAAATGTGAGGTGCAACAAACACCAAATAGAAGGATAGAGTACTTGACAAAACCATCATAAGTGTGAAGTATAAGAGGTCATATTGTCTATATAAGGTCAAAGATTGATCTGGCAGGATCAAATGCATCTAGATGTGGAGTTAATCCCTGGCTGCGTGAGTGTGACGGGAGAAATAAAGTGCGACGTAGAGAGAACATACAATAACTAAAAATGAGAGGAAAATGGGGGGCAGTGGCACGGGATATATCAAGGACCGTTTGTTATATGGAGATTATTACTCATCTGTGCAAGTAGAGGAGTGTTCCATCCATCTGTCCCAAGTTTTATTAAACTTTGCCGGACAACCCCTATGTGAGTACAGTATTTAAGGGAGTGCGGCATTCACTGCCCTGATCCATTGTTGAATAGTGGGTGACAACTCTTTGATCCACGACCGGGCTATATGCATTTTAGCCGTGAACAACGTTTCTTGTAGGCATACCATTGGGTACTTTTCCTCCTCTGGAATGGGGAAAAGGCCCAGTAGACACTGATGAGGGCACAGTGTCAGGGGGGAGCACATGCAGTCATGGAAAGATGTAATCACCTGTGACCAGTACTCTTGGAGGGGAGGTAAGGACCAAAGTAGATGATAGAATATACCTCTGGGGTCCCCACATCTTGGGCAGGCTGAGCTGAGGTCTGGTTTATATTTGGAGAGGCAAATTGGGGTAAGGTAGGACCTATGAATGATATAAAAGATGTGTAAGGCAATCTGACAGTTTAGGGGATACCTTTTTACAGGATGTCTGCACCTCCTCCCATTCCTCATCATCCACATCCCCCAGGTCTGTCTCCTATTTGGCTTTTAGTTGGTAAGCATGGGCGGTAGTTGAGGGCAACATAAGGTGGTTGTATAGGAGGGAGATCAATCTCTTGGCATCCTGGCCAAGGACCACGTCAACAAGGAATATCGACTCCAGTCTAGGAATAGAGTAGCTGAATTGGGTGTGGAGAGCGTGTTGGACCTGGAGGTAGCGGAAGAGCATGTGGTTAGGTAGGCCAAAGTCGTCTTTAAGGGCTTGGAACAATCTGACTGTGCCGTTGGCAATAAACTGACAGGAATATGACACCCCTGGCGACCCATAGGTTGTAATCAGGAACATTCAGCAGTTCGGGCAGCTGGGGGTTGTCACATAATGGTGTGTAGGTGTGGCCTGCAGGGGGCTTGGTAATGGCCATGGCAAGCTGCCATATCTTGCAGTGATGGAACAGCATATGACATCTGTTGCCAATACGTGAAGAGTTTGCCGCAACAATTTATGACGGGAGGGCCCCCATACAAACGTGTACTCCATAGATTTTAAGACACAGGCGGGAATATAAAAGGAAGCATGCCAAAATAGACAGAGCAACTTGGGAAGGAGAATAATTTTTACCAAATTGATGCGGCCCATGACTCCAAGGGTAGCCTCGACCAGATATGTATTTTGGTTTTGAGGAGGTCGTAGAGGGGTTCTAGGTTCAAGTCTATATAGTCCATAGTGCCTTTTGAACTGTGCCCTTTTCTTTTGAACTTCGGGGGAGAAGTTTGGAAATACTGCGACATGTATGTTGCCAAAAGGGATATTGCCTCTCTCATGGGTGAGGCGTAAGATGATGTCCCAGTTACAATAATTCAGGAGCTTGGCTATGAAGGTGTGTGGGGGGGCTCCGGTCAGCGGGGGACAAGCAGCCAGGCAATGAGCGCGCTCCATCACAAATGTGGACAAGAAGGCCTCTCTGCCGAAGGTTTTGATGCGCAGGTTCTCAAGGAATGTGGGGGGGGGGGGGGTCTGAGCCTTCGGCCTTCTAAAGCAGACCCACAAACCGGAGGTTGCATCTACGGAGCCTGTTCTCTGTGTCGTCCTGCTTACTTAGGACAGCATTGAGTTGATACTGTAGCCGCTCAGTGGTTACCTGCAGCGGTGGGATTTCATCATCCACATGTCCGATTCTGCGCTCTGTCTCACTCACCCTCTCCCTCAGCTTGTGGATATCCTTACAAATGAGGGATATGTCGATCTTTACCCCCTCTATTTTAGAGGTGAGGGTTGTCTGGCATAGTGAGACTGCTTCTAGGATTCTGGCGGTGTCCTACGTAGGCGGTTCCATCTTCCTCCGCCATGTCACGCTCCTCATGGCGCAATCTGTCCAGCTTTGCTAGAGCCTCAGAAGCCCCTTTCAGAGGCGACATATTTGTAAGAGTAGTGTAATGTGTTATGGGCAGCCTTGTCTGTGTAGAAGAGGCAGGATTACCCACCAGGATTGGTATGAAGGAGATATTGTCAGACGGAGCTCTCATTCTGCACACCCTACGCCATGCAGCTTCAGGCCACACCCCTGGCGGGGCACTTTTATCCCCCAAAAAAGGGTTAAAAACTCGCTGCCCATTCATTTCAATGGGCAGGGCTTTTGGGAATGCTAAATACAGTACTCCCAACCCACCCCAAAGATGCTGCTTGCAGGACTTTTCATAACGTTCCGCCAGCGCACCGCGCCAGTGTGAAAAGTCACACTAGAATGAATGGGAGGCGGTTTTCAGGCTCTTAGTAGAGGCTATTTCCATCGCTAAATCGCCTGAAAACCGCCCCAACGTGAAAGGGGTCTTAAAGAACTTGAACAACAAAAGTTGTATAATGTGTATCCAGCTTTAGACAGCGTTAAATTACAAATAGCTACTTTTAGTAATGACAGTTTGTTTAAAAAAAAAAGAAACATAGCCAAATTACCACTTTTTCCCTTGAATTCTCACCAGCGCAATTTTTGCTGCATCATTCCTCGATTCCAAAAACGACATACCTTCATTCACTAGCCATTCATACAATATGGTAAAAGATGCAGCAAAGATGTGCACCGTGGCTCAATGGCATTCCCCAGATCCACCGCCTATAGCAGAATGGCTTAAACGTATACAGAAAACCATGGAATTGGAGGAACTTGTACACCAAGTGAAGGAAACGCTCTCCAAATTTAGGAAAATATGGTCATGCTGGTTGCATTTTGTTACGACTGACTAATATATTAAACGTTATTATCACCACGTTCGTGCGGGAGAGAAGGGTAGAATTCTAATGGCCATTTATGTCACCCTCCACCTTCCCTAAAATACCCCAAGCTATCCCCATTACTCCTCCCACCAACATCTTCATGTTTCTGATTTCTATTTCACAATTCAGCCAAATTTATGTTTCTGACAACGGTACTATATAGTAAAACTGGACAGTGTCTGATAGGATGAGGAAATTAGAGACTTTGTAGATGGAAAGCTCTACCTCTTTTATGGCAATTTAAACGCAGCTTACACTCGATTTTAGTCATACCAGGAGTACAGCAAAAGTAACAATATGTTTATTGTCATATTTTTGACCAGTTTTCCTTTGACGATTAAAAAAAAAAAAAAAAAAAATCAGGAGAAACCTATTACCATTTACCACCAAATGAAAGCTCAATTCGTCCTGAAAAAAAACAAGGTATAATGCACAAAGTAGTTGCGATGATATGCACGGTTTTACTAACACATGTCAAAGTTCCAAAATTGTGCTTAGGCATTAAGATTTGTTTTACCCTTAGGCACAAAGGGGTTAAAATGGTTCTACAGGCGCAAATTTTTTCTATGCATGAAGGCAAAAAAACTTCTGTATCCAGCTCCCCCCTAAAGCCCCCCCCCGTAATACTTACCTGAGCTCCAACGTTGTGCATGAGAGCAGCGTATCTCTCTGCTCTGTCCCTCCTCACAAGGAAGAGCAACTGGCTCCCTCTGCTGTCAATCAAATTCTGTGAAAAGGAATCGGGGGGCGGGGCTGTGCCCCACTGTCTGTGTCTATGGAGGCAGGCAGCGGGCTCAGGAGCGAGCCCGTATGAGTGCCCCCATAGTAAGCGACTTCCTATGAGGGCACTGGATGAAGAGGAGGAGCCAGGAGCAGCGGAGGGGGACCTGGGAAGCGGAGGATTGGGGCTGCTCTGTGCATATGTTTGTTATTCTTGTAAAAAAAAAAAAAGTATACTTTAGAAACACTTTAAAGCGGAGTTCCGCCCACCCCCCAAAAAAAAAAAAAATTAGTCAGCAGCTAATCATACTGTAGCTGCCTTTTAATATTAGGGCACTTACCTGTCCTGGAATCCAGTGATGTTCTCATCGGTCCCTCGGGTGCTGACGCCGCCATTGCCTGTAATGCCCTGTACACACGGTTGGATTTTCTGACTGAAAAAGTGCGATCGGATTGTGTTGTCGGAAATTCCGATCGTGTGTGGGCTCCATCGGACTTTTTCGGTCTGAATTTCCGACACAAAAAGTTTGAGAGCAGGCTATAAAATTTTCCGACAACAAAATCCGATCGGTTAAATTCTGATCGTGTGTACACAAATCCGACACACAAAGTGCCACACATGCTCAGAATAACTAAAGAGACGAAAGCTATTGGCTACTGCCCCGATTATAGTCCCTACGTACGTGTTTTACATCACTGCGTTCAGAACGATCGGATTTTCCGACAATTTTGTGTGACCGTGTGTATGCAAGACAAGTTTGGCCCAAAATCCGTCGGAAAAAAATCCATTGATTTTTGTTGTCGGAATGTCCGATCAATGTCCGATCGTGTGTACAGGGCATAAGGGAAACCATCAGTGAAGCCTTGCTGCACTTTCTGAATGACCCGGCGGGTGGCGACTTCCGAGTGACCTCACCACGGCAGGATCTCTCGGCTGTGGAGACAGATACCTGTTAAAAACAGGTACCCGCTCCCTCCCAAAAGGTGCCAAATGTGGCCGGGGGGGGGGGAGCAGATAAGTGGAGCTTCCACTTGTGTGAAACTCCGCTTTAAGGTCGGCAATTAGAGGGGGTATGGTAAAAAAAAAAAAAAAAAAAAAAAAAAAAAACACAGCTCAACCTCCTATTTTTACCCCCCACACACACACAGGCCACAAGTGTAAATGAGGCCTAACTTGCCATTTTTTAATACATAACAGAAATGTGTGATTATATTGCATTTTTCTGCTAAAATTGAATTTAACTTTTTTTGTTTTAACCAGAAATATAGATTCTTTAGACCTTTGCGCAAATATTATGCAACACAAAAAAACTACCACTACCATAAATTTATTCTACAGGTCCTCTGCTTTCAGGACTCTATGATTTGGGTAGACTTTGAAGCCTATAATGCTCATTTTAGCTGGTGTGCGAAAAAAAAGAAGCACAACTGGTCCAGCAGTGAAAGAGTTAATGCTGACAGCCCATTGTAGGTGAGAGCGCTGCTTCTATAGAGCGCCCCTAGCGGTCACAGACTGACAAGACACCCTGAAGCCAACACTGACAGCCCGAGGTGTGATACCAGCTTTGTCTCTCGGCCTCATGCATCGTCCGCTACGACTCACCCGAGCCTCCTTCTCTAGCTGGCAATGCAGCGTGCTGCCCTTTAGTTTCTGTACGATATGTGCGATGCTCACTGACAGCTCCTCTTCTTCTCCCAGCATGATGTCTCACCGACTCCCTGTTGTCTGCAGAGACCGGAGAAAAGGACCAGTGGTTCCCTAGCAACCGGTGTCTGCGCAGCATATATAAGCTTCCCCGGCGCACAATTCCAATGTCTCTTAGTTCCGAGAATCAATTTGTCCATTCTTACTATTAGTTTTTTCAGTGTTGGTTTGCAGGCCCTGTGCTGTCTGCTCATTGCATGGGGAAGATTAAGATCCCTTTTACACTGGGGCGGTTTTCAGGCTTTAGCGCTGGAAATAGCCTCTGCAGCACCTGAAAAACGCCCCTCATTCATTCCAGTGTGACTTTTCACACCCAGGCGGTGCGCTTGCGGGACACTCCGAAAAGTCCTGCAAGCAGCATCTTTGGGGCGGGTTGGGAGCTAGAGTTGCCACCTCATCCCTTTAGAGCCCTTGCACACTGGGGCGGTTTGCAGGCGCTATTGCGCTAATAATAGCGCCTGCAAACCGCCCCGAAAGTGCCGCTGCTTTCATTCCAGTGTGCAAGCCCAGAGGGCTTGCACACTGGAGCGATGCGCTGGCAGGACGCTAAAAAAAGTCCTGCCAGCAGCATCTTCGGAGCGGTGAAAGAGTGGAGTGTATACCGCTCCCTTACCGCTCCTGCCCATTGAAATCAATGGGACGGCGCGGCTATACCGCCGGCAAAGCGCCTCTGCAGAGGCGCTTTGCGGTGGTATTTAACCCTTTCTCGGCCGCTAGCGGGGGGTAAAACCGCCCTGCTAGCGGCCGCATACCGACGGTAAAACGCCGCTAATAATAGCGGCGTTTTACCGCCGACGCCGCCCCCCGCCCCAGTGTGCAAGGGCTCTAAAAACTGAACAAATATTAATTATACAGGTTCTGTGGCTGATTAAGGTGGTAATTAAACTCACTTGGTGCCTTATCTACATTAAATTAGCCTCAGGACCTGTGTATTTCATATGTGTTCGGGTTTAAAGGAATGAGGTGGCAATTCTGTATTTAGAGCTCCCAAAACACCCTGCCCATTGGAATGAATGGGCAGCACTTCCGAAGCGCCTGAAAAGCGATTTGGATGCGCCACAACACGGGAGTTTTTGACTCCTTTTTTGGAAAGTGCCGCTTAAACAGTAGTAAAGCCCTGCTAAAACTAGCAGCGCTTTAACGCGAACGCGGCCATGGCCCTAGTGTGAAAGGGGCCTTACAGATCAACACTGGAAAGAAAACACATTTAAAGAGTACTGATAACATCACAAAAAGTCACAGGCAAATGTGTCTTAACTATAAACTACAACAGAATACTTTTTACATACATTTTAAACTGTTTAGTAGATACTAGTATAAAGTGGAATTAAAAACACAAATATAATATATTGCATCCTTAAAGAGGAACTGCAGTCTACTAACATAATTTGTAATAAAAACTTCTTTGTCATTCTGAAGCTTCCCTCCAACTACTTTGCACATTATTTTATATATACTGTGATTCTCTAGTTGCCAAATATGCTGCAGAAATCTCCCTCCACTAAGTCTGGCTGTAACCATTTCAACTGCGGGCAGCTGAAGCTGCTGCCTGTTCACTTCCTGTATTTACACAGACACACACCTCCAGCTCTGCAGCTCTCATTGGCCCTCTTATGACTCATCCCTCCTCCCTTCCTGGCAAACTCTCACAAGAGTGAGAGAGAGCTGTGCATGATGTCATAGGCCTAGGCTAATGACCAGACAAGAAACAGGAAATGGGCTGTATAAGGTACTTACTGGCAGAAAAAAAAATACTATCCAAAGTTAAAAGAACAAGGGAAGAGGATTTAATAGATGGAAAGATGAAAACATTACTGAAATTCCTCTTTAATCACCTCAATACAGGGCACTTTCACCCTCTTCCTGCCCAGGCCAATTTTCAGCTTTCAGTTCTGTCACACTTTGAATGACAATTGTACCCAAACTAATTGTTCATCATTTTGTATATACAAATAGAGCTTTCTTTTGGTGGTATGTAATCACCACTGGGCTTTTTACTTTTTGCTAAATAAACAAAAATTATGAAAAGAAATGAGTTTTTCTTCATTTCTGTTATAAAATATTGCAAATAAATAAATCATTTTTATTCATAAATTTAGGTCAAAATGTATTCTGCTACATTTGATGGAAATAACCCAAATCAGTGTATATTATTTAGTTTGTGTGAAAGTTATAGCGTCCACAAACTATAGGATATATCTGAAAATTGATCAATCCTGATGTACTGACGGACTAAGTTCCTCACTTCTCAGTTCACTCAGTTCAATCTCATTACAAATACCCCCCACATTACACTTTTTCGTAAAGTAGACAGTCAAAGGTATTTAGTAAGAGGCATGGCAAATTTTTTGAAGTTGTAATTTTTTGGAAAAAAAAGAAATGAAAAAAAAACAAAACATTTTTGTTTATTTTTTGTTCTATTATTTTATTTTATTTTTAAATACTGCCATCAGTGCAGTACAGCATTATCATATAATGGGTGTGGCGGTAATCAGGGACACTGGTGAAAAATTTGCACCGGAGCTGCAGCGGAGATAAGTGAACCGGCTCCATAGAGAGCCAGTCAAAATCTCCTGCTATTGCAAACAGGATGCAGATAACCCACATCCAATTGGCAATGGTGTGAACCCAGCTTCAATGAAACTAATTCATTCAGTCTGGTTTCTTTTGATTGGCTGTGATTGACCAGTCCTAATCACATGGCACAGATGGGCTGTGATTGGACCTGTCTGTACCATGTGATCACGCTGACCAATCACAGCTAGCAACATAGTTGTATCCAATGGATGGCATGAAAGAATATAACTGTCATGTGACCTGCCATGATTGGTCACATGGTACTGGCCGTGAGCCGATACTCTGGTTGGCCATGGGCCGTGTCCACATGACATGGCTGGTAACAGATCATGCCAATTGCATAACCCCACGGCCTCTTGATCGCCACATCCTGACAGGAAATCATATGATGTCCAGTCAGGATGGGAAAGCAGGTACAAACAAGACCAAGGATAAATCCAAGGGAAAAACCAAGCTTTATTTACCACTAGTCTGCAGACAACCAAATACCCTGTCTAACAGTATGCGTTAAAATCAGGGGTTTAGTCTGCACACATTTGCAAATACATGCGTAAGCCACAGAGCCTCATCAAGGCACCCTGTTATCTGTGGAAAGGGTGCCTTGACGAAGCTCTGTGGCTTACGCATGTATTTACAAATGTGTGCAGACTAAACCCCTACTTTTAACGCATACTGTTAGACAGGTTATTTGGTTGTCTGTGGGCTGGTGGTAAGTTAAAGCGGAGTTCCACCCAAAAGTGGAACTTCCGCTCATCTGATTCCCCCCCCCCCCCCCGGTGCCACAATTGGCACCTTTCAGGGGGGAGGGGGGTGCAGATACCTGTCTACTACAGGTATTTGCACCCACTTCCTGGAATAGACTCCCGCGGGAGTCACGCCCCTTCCCGCACCCCCCCCCCGCTGTCTCCTGGGAAACACACAAGTCCCAGGAGATAGCGGGGAGCACTTAGGACACGCAGCGCGACTCGCGCATGCGCAGTAGGGAACCGGGAAGTGAAGCCGCAACGCTTCACTTCCTGATTGCCTCACAGAGAATGGCGGCGGCAGCAGCCGAGAGCCGAGCGACTAATAGGCTTCGGCTGCCGACATTGCTGGACTCCAGGACAGGTAAGTGTCCATTTATTAAAAGTCAGCAGCTGCAGTATTTGTAGCTGCTGGCTTTTAATAATTTTTTTTTAGGTGGACTCCCTCTTTAAAGTGGTGTTCCGGCCGAAATTATACTTTTTAAATAAAAATACCCCTATAATACACAAGCTTATTGTATTCTAGTAAAGTTAGTCTGTAAACTAAGGTCTGTTTTGTTAGTTTATAGCAGTAGTTTGTTATTTTATAAACTTACAGCAGGCCGTGGCCATCTTAAGTGTGGGCATCTGAAGACAGACTGTATTTCTTCCTGGATCTCATCCTTGCAGATCTCGCACATGCTTGTGCAGCACAAGCAGTGTAATAGGTTTCAGGTCAGGTTTCCATAGCAACGGCAGTGTCAGAGGAAGTTGCCGCCCCTTCCCAGAAGGCATTGCAAACAGGAAATGATGCGATGGGCCGCGGCCAGGGAGGAGAATAGCAACACAGGAGGAATCTTTCAGCTGCAGCTGCTCTTGTCATTGTCGGCTACAGAGGTTACAGCACATGATTTCTGCTTATTGATTGGTTGCTAGAGATTACTGTACATCAATGCTGCTCAATAACTGGTTGCTTGAGGTTACTGCACATCATTACTGCTCACTGGTTGCTAAAGGTTACAGCACATCTCCTCACTGCCTGCACACCATGGACTGGGGAGGTGAGCAGACCCATTGACAGAAAACTACTAGAGATCCTAGAACTCCTCGGATCAGTGACAGTGCTGAGGGGAGGGTGTGATCAATGGTAATGCTGATTTTTTTTTTTTTTTTTTTTTTACCAACTACCAATATAAAGAGGAGTTTCAACACTGGCACCCAATGTAATGGGGATTTACACTGACCACTAATGTAATAGGAGCATTCACAGTAATCACCAATGTAAAGAGGGATTTACACTGACCACTAATGTAAGGGGGACATTCACACTGGCCACTGATGTGAATTAAAGGATTGTACACCAAGCCCCAATGTAATGAGAAGATTTATACTGACCACCAATGTAACTGAGACATGTAGCCTGCGTTCACATTTTTGTGTCGGAAATGCATGCAAAATGGCTTTCCTGACACCACAAAACTGTGCTGTCCTTTAGCAGATACACAGCTGTGCCATAAATTGTTAATGATGCCCTCACACATCTGCTGACATGTGCTGTGCAACCGTGTGAAAAAGGGTTAGGGACTTTCTTACGCATTTGTAGTGCATAGAGCAGCCCATTGAAATGAATGGGCTACCCTACACGCGACCTACACCTTTATCCACCCTGTCAGTACACCATTGCATCCTAAAACCCATGCTAACCTCTGCACCCCAAACCTCCCCTATCCTCTTTACTCCAACCCTCCCCCTTTAACTCTACCTGCCTCCTCTGCTCATCTTTGCACCCATCTTCCCTACCTCCATACACCCCCTCCTTGCTCACCTGTGCACCCAAACTGTAATTCCTTCTCTACCTACCTCTGCACACCCCACACTACTCTCAGGGGGCATGATATACATATGAATGCCACCTCTATTTACATATCAATTCTGCCCGTCCGCCACTATTTACATATGAATGCAGCCGCTATTTACATATCAATTCAGGTTATTTACATGTAAACACAGGGTCTGCAGGTGAGTCACCTGCACACAACAATAGGGCAGAGCTGGGCAGCATTAGTAGCAGAACTTCACACTGAGATATCGGGACACAGCACGGGACTAAAACCTCAAGGGACAAGGGAATTTAAACCAGGATAGTTGACAAATATGAGGCAGCAGCTTTGGGCCCCACAACAATGACAGGGCCCAGGGAAGCTGCCCCTTTTGCCCTGCCTTAAAAACCGTCCTGCCTGTAACCCCTCTGAAACTTTGGGGTCCATGGGAACAGATCATTGACATTGCTGCCAGCCTGCAGAGCTGACACAGGCAACGGGGGCGCAGGGAGGGGGGTGTGCCTGTGTTCTTCCGAACACAGCATAGCCGGACAGGCATCTGAGCCTGAGTTGCCGCCCCCTCATCTGCATCAGGCTCCCACACCCTGGGGCGTGCATATGTCCTCCTCCATGCTTTGTACCTACTCTCCTACTGCTCCGTTCTGTCTCTGAGCACTTGCCGACATACATACCTTCTCTCTGTTCTCTACTCCTCCCTTCCAGGGCTGACAGAAGTAGTGATGTTGCTCTCACTACTTCTGTCAGCCATGGCACCCCTCTCAATGTGGCGTCCAGGGCACATGCTGCCCCCCCCCAATCTAGTTTCAGACCTGGCTGCAGCAAAATGCCACAACCCTGGTAGGTTTTTTTTCAGCAGGCTATTCTTTAACTGTCCAAAGTGGTCCAAATGGAATTGCCACTGGATCACTTTTAGAAGCACCCACTCCTCTCCAGATTGACATCCACCCTACATTGCATACATAAGCAGGGGGGAGGGAGTGGAGAACCAATTAAGACAAAAATGTAAACAGGTTAAACTTCAGCTTTAAAGTGTGTGTAAACTCATTAGTACTACGTATAGTACCCACCTATTAGGGACCCCAGTGGTCAGGTGGGTGACATTTCAACTTGGAGGAGAGTCCTTGAATTTTAGTAGGGTTGTAAACAGATGGTGCAAGAGACCTTCACAAGACCACACCCAAATATTTATATCCTCTAACAGCCTTCTCTACACACCGCATAGCAGTTGGCAAGGGGGACATAAATATTCATAATCCAGTCTTACTGAATCCCCTGGCACTATTGCCAGGTACACACCCCAGCAGCAGACAGCAGCAAACACATTTAGGAGCTTTTGGCATTTTTTTGCCAAAGCCCCTTAACTCAACTCAATAGAAGCCTATGCGTCCATGCACACATAGGCTTTTACCAGAGTTTAGGAGCAGCAGAGTTTAGAGGCAGTAAATACTCCTCTCCTGAACGCTGAAGACTCACGTTCAGGGTCGAAGTGTTTTGACAGAAAAACACCAAACGTGGCAAACTGCGCCTAACCACGTCTAAACGTGCCTAGGTGCATTCAGCACTTCAGTTTTAATTTATTTCAATGGCCAGATACTAACAATAACTGGCCATACATTGCATAATTTAAAAGACAAGTAGGATTTTTAAACATTTTTTTTTTAGGAAAACATACCTACTGTAGGTACCAATGTACCAATGCTGCATCTGTCCCCATCAGCTCTAAAACTGACAACTGAGCAATCAAAGACCGCTGATCGCTCAGTTTTCAGAGTTCAATGAGCAGAGGGTGGTGACTGTCAGGGGGAGGGAGCGGCCGGCTCAAGCTCTCAGCAGATTGCTAAGTGGCTGAGCCGGGTTCCGGTCCAGGCTTCTGGGTGGGTCCCAACTATATAGTCACGATCTTTCCCCAGCCTAGACCAGCTCTGTGACATCGGCTTCAGCCCGCTGTCTGCTGAAAACATGTCACAAGAGAAGTACAGCCAAACAAGCTGTACTTCTTCTTTACCTAAGCTCAGGTACCTCTTTTTGCCTTTTTATTCTTGAGGTGTTGTAGCCCGTGTACCTCCACACCTCCATGTCCAATACTGGGGCAAAGATTAATTTCAGCACATGACAAAGCTGAGTCTTATTTAAAGGAGCACATATCCCCCTTCCCTTTAGACACGCATACTCCTCCCTGCTGGTAACTGGGTGCTGCAAAGTTTAAGTGAATAAGGGATGCCAAGGATGTGTGCGCAGATTCAAAGCACGGCTTCCTCTCATTTAGAAAACTGGAGCATGCGCTGAAGGAGTAAGATTGGCTGATAAAGATGTAGAAGAAAATAATCAACCAGGTATTCAGTAGCCAAAAATATAATAATAAAATAAGCATTGATCACAAAGGACACAAAGGGCTCCTTCACATTAGCTGTATGCTAAAACAATGCCTTTAAGTTTAACGCCAAATGTAAGTTGTGTGCCAGCAGTGGTGTACGTTGCCCTTCTTGGTACAATGCAAGACACTGTTTACCTTTTTTTTTCTTTTCTTATTTTAAGCTATGTTGAAACATTAATGTGACATCTTATGCAAAAAGAAAATGGATGGTGATTTCAGGTGAGCTCCAGTTGGTTATGAAAAAATGCTACTTGCCTGCATTTTTCTGCAAGCCACCTGAAGACAGTTTTGCGGTGTGAACAGTTGGAATGACTGATGATGATCAAGTGCAAAAAACCACCGTGTACATGTGTACACGTGTTTACACAGCAGTGGGATCCACGCGTTGGGACTATGGACTTATGGGTTTATTAATATTTTCATATAGTGATGCTTTTGGGTTAATTTGGTGTTGCTCTGCACTATTCAGGTAAAATTACATCTGTGCGTCCATCTACATCCACCTACCTCCACATCCGTATGGGAGAGGGGAAGAGGGGAGAGACTCAGAACAAACAACGGGATGACGGCAGCAGGTAAACTAACCACGGTATAATGGATCAGCAGCTATGATTACTGTGGTCAGCACACACAAAGAGACATTGGAACAGGCAGGATCAACCAGGTTTTTTACAGCATAAAACGGGACAAGTTACACTGCAGAGGGGCGTGGCTTGGCAGCTGACTGTGATGGCTGCTTGAGAGGTGAGCTCCGACACCTAGAGTTTCTGCAGAGCTTACCATTAGCGGGAGAGAGCGCACCCTGAACTAGAACTATGGCTGGAAGAAGCTCCTCGGGCACCCGTTCTCAGGCGGATACTGGCACACAGCTAAGCCGGACTATCCCAGCCTTATTCCGCACGCCGCAAATTAAATCCCAGGCCTCATCTCAGGCCTCAGTGCGGGGAGCCGCGCTGCCCCGGTGGCCAACGCGGGTAATACAGGGCCTGACATCCATTTCTTGCAGCCCCCACAGTTCCTCAGTTTGGCTGACTTACAACTTGTGGCAATGGATATTAAAAATATCCTTCAGCAGCGATCTCAGATCTTAAAACAGATCTAAGAGCACTGGCATCTCACCTTGAGCATGTGGAGTCTGCGGCCCAGACTCATGCTGAAGCTATCCAGAAGGTACAGGGAGCTACCAGCAATCATGCCTAGCACTTAATCGACATGAACCGCCATCTTGAGGACCTTGATAACGGAGGCAGGAGGCGTAATCTGCGCATCAGAGGGATTCCTGAGTCCATGGAAGGCCCCCAGCTGCAGCCAGTGGTATGGGCAATTTTCAACACCTTACTTGGCAGACCACCAGACACAGCTGTGGAGATGCAAAGGTGTCATAGGGCACTTCGGCCTACAGGGCGAGACACGGATCCCCAAGGGACACTGTTTGTTGCTTAGTCAGCTTTATGCAGAAGGAAGACATACTACGCTTGGCACATACCCATGGGCAACTGACTCATGATGGGGTGCACATACAAATATTCCAGGATCTGTCTGCCATTACTCTCCAACACAGGAGGGATCTGTGCCCTTTGCTTTTTACTAAGCGTGACAGGCACATTGCATACCGGTGAAAGTTGCCCTTCTGTCTAACAGCCATGGTGGGGAACCGTTCAGCCTTCCTGCGAACACCAGCAGACTTTCAGGCCTTCTGTGACACCCTAAGAATTCCAAGGGTGGCCATCCTAGACTGGTACAGTTCCTTCCTGCATTTAGAACTCTGGATCAACAGTCACTCCCAGGTAATGCCACGCTCTCGAAGCAAAAGGCAAAGACGTCACAGATCTTCCTCTACCTCTTCCCTGAAAAGCCAAGGGGACATGGTTACAGATCGTGGATCCAGAGCTTTGCCTTCCTCGGCTCGACGCAAGACAGATTTCTGACCAGAGTACCCCACCGTTTGTGAGTTTTCACACTAACCCAGTTCCTTTCAGGGCCCCAGGCCCTTGGAAACATACGCCTGTTAAAAAATCAGTAAGACGGGGGGCCTCTGTAGTGGCATAGTATATGCAGAGTCTGTGTCCCTGCTGCACAGGGCCAAACTGCACCTACACTAACATTTTTCCTGAAGACGCATACACAACCCCATGACAAGGCCTAGCTTGATCGCACTTGATATACACCATGGTTCCGTTTTTGTTTACTTTTTTATTTATTTTTTACTTTTTTGTGTTTTTTCTTCTCTCCACACGCCTCAAGCTCACCTGTTTGCCTGTTCAGCAAGATCCCGACCACCTATAGCTTTTTGTTCATACTAAGCTTTTGAGTGAGGGACTGGACTGCAACCTACTCCTGTGCAGGTGCATTGTTATGTCTTTTCTGGCACTTCTACTATATTTTCGCACATGTCACAGAGTTGGGTTTGCCGCACCTCTCCTCCACTAAGGACTGTAAGACTGCCTTGAGCCTTTCTTTAATTGCAAGTGAGCCACGGTGATGGATATAATAATATTCACAAAAAGTTTATTACATGCTATTCAGGGCTGGGGCCAGTAATGGTATTGTCATGAGTGTCATGCCAGAGATCAATGCTTTACAGGTGAGCTCACTGGGGCTGGGAATATTGGCAGAGGGGACATGCCTTAGCGGCAGCGATGTCTAGCTCCCCTGCAACTCTTAACATCTTTATAGCTATTACGATCTCTAGTGTGGCAATCTGATGTTTCTTTGACTACTGAATGTTTGCTAACCAGAGCGTTTGCTCATCCAGGGCCTCACTACAGCAGCTTTACGCTGTTAATTACATGGCTGGTGGGTATGTGAGATGAGTGGGTGCTTCAATACATATAGGTGTAGAATGAGATCCAGAAGTCCTGTCTTTAGCTTGGTGTTACCCATCTAAGACTTTTTTATGGGTGCTCCTGGTTAAAGTTAATGTTATAGTTTAATCAGACTCATAAGTACAATTGCTGTTATCATAGGTGTTTAGTTTGTTATAAGTTATGATATGGTTGTTATGCGCTGTTGCATACGCTTAATGCATGTGCCTATTGGAAAGGGGGAGAAATTCCGATCTGCAGACTGGTACACTTTGGTGCACATCCTGCAGAGGAAGACCTTGCCCGGCAGAAAAATGGCTGGTCGTTGATGCAGCACAGGTTTCTTTCCTATCCCAGGGACTGCACGGCGAACTGCCTTATTACCCTGGATATGGGTCTAGGAGATAGCTGACAGGTGCCTCACATATTTTAGGGGCTGATGGGTCGGCACTCTCCTACTCCCACTTGGCTAAGGATTTCCCTCCTAAGATTGCCTATCCCTTAAGTGGAGACTCTAGGTTGTCAATAGTGTTGGTTCACATCTGTGTTAGATCCGTTTCCCAACCCGGATCGGCAGGTTCCCCTCTGAACTTCTCTGGCCTACCTTTCCCTTTCCTTTATCCCCTGTATTTTTCCTTTTAGGTGGACTAGCATGTCTGTATCCACCTCCGGTATTTAATATAAGTGTTTAGTGAGTATTTGACCCTTCTTTTGGGACTTTACACATCCCCTCACCTGGACCGAGCTACACGTTGTAGAGTAGTAAATTTAGTCTGGGATCCACCCCATTTTTCTTTTAATCCCAGCCTATAGCTCCCCCCTTTTTTTTTCTTTTGTCCCTCTCTTCTTTCTCTCTTCTCTTGTCTCCTCTTGTTCTTTGCAACTGTCCTCTTCATCCAGATCGCTTGGAGAGTAGCCTTTGTGAACAGACTTAATCAGGTGCCTAGGTTTCTGAACATGCCTCATCACCCAAATTGCTCAGCTCCGCTCTCTCTCAAAGTATACTCACTCAATGTTAAAGGTCTTAATGTCCCAGAGAAGCATAACAGCCTTCTTGCAGAAGCACATTGCCAGAGGGCTCAAGTTGTTTTTTTGCAAGAAATGCACTTCAAGTCGAATTCTATTACACACCTTTCTAGCAGATTCCCCATAGCGTATCATGCTACCTGCGTGGACTCCAAGACAAAGGGAGTCTTGATTCTGCTCTCCAAATCAATGCAATTTCCTCTGACAGATCAATTACTGGATCCAGATGGTAGATTTCTATTTTTAAAAGGGACCTGGATGAACAGACCAGTGACACTGGCAAATGTGTATTGCCCTAATTCCAAACAGGTAAACTTTCTGCGAGATGTCATTATGAAACCTGTGCTCTTCCAGACTGGCCTCTAAATTCTTGGAGTTGACCCTAATGTCCCCCTAAATCCTCTGATTGACGCCTCCAATGGTGCATCTGCTCTCCCCTTTTCTGCTCTTCGGCAGATCAAACTCCAATTGGCCTCTCTTGCATGACATGATATTTGGCGGACCCTTTACCCGAAAGGTAGAGATAGTACTTTTCTTCTCATCACCGCACAATTGTTGTTCGAGATTGGACTATCTATTCATTCCGCAAGCTGACCTTTCCTACCTCCATAGTGCCACCATAGAAAACATGGTATTGTCTGATCATCACCCGGTAACCATGACTTTGTGGTTCCCAGATATTCACGTCTACTAAAATCTGGAGGATGGATGCATCCCTCCTCTCGGATCTCAGCGACCTAGATTCCACTAGACAGGAGATTGATGACTTTTTTTTTGTCCAAAATAACACCCTGGACATCTCTTATATGACGCAGTGGGAGGCACACAAATGTGTCATAAGAGGTCTGTAGGAAGGATTTTGGCTAGGGCTACTCAGCAACGCACACTTGCTTCCACAATTCACCACATTATAGATACATCAGGTGTGACTCACTCTAAAAATGAGGACATCACCCAACAGTTTCAAAACTTCTACAGTAAGCTGTATAAACTAAAGACCAGTGAATTTAGTCCGGCATTAGTGAGTAATCGTGCTGAACTGATACAAGCATTCTTACAACAATATAGTCCCCCTGCTTTATCAGCAGAAGATTCCGAGGCTTTGGAAGCCCCACTGACGGAAGAAGAATGGAAATTGGTTCTGAAGACTATGAAACCAGGTAAATGCCCAGGCCCCGATGGTTTTCCGGCACAATACTATAAGGCATTCCCCGACACTTTGGTCTCGGGCTTTCTTAAGGCATTTAATTCTCTGTCTACTGGGCCCTGAATGTCGGAGAACCTTCTTGAGGCATTCATTTCGGTTATCTCTAAAGAAGGGAAAGAACCTACCAATGTCACCAATTACTATCCAATTTCTCTTCTTAATGTGGACGTCAAGTAGTTCTCCAAGATCTTGGCGACACGTTTGTCTTATCACGTTCCTGCCTGGGTGGGTTTGGATCAAGTGGGGTTTGTCCAGGGCAGAGAAGCCAGCAAGAGGGTTTCTTTCTTCCAATGGATGCTGAGAAGGCTTTTGACAGGGTGGCCTGGGACTTTATGGAGGTGGTTTTGGGTGCTCTGGGGATCAGGACACGTATGGGATCTTCATCCTCTCTTTGTATACCAATCCCAGAGCTAGAGTGAGATTTAATGGCCACCTGTTGGGCGCCTTCTCTAGCCATAATGGGACCAGACAAGGATGCCCTCTTTCCCCCCTGCTTTACATTCTTACACTGGAACCCCTCCTCCGCTGCATTTGAGCCCACACCGATATTAAGGGCATACGTGTACATTCTCAGATTACAAGATTGCAGCTTTTGCAGGCGATGTTCTGCTCTTTCTTTCTTCTCCATTGACGTCACTCCCTAACCTTATGAAAGTCCTCGATCACTTTAAGCTCTTGTCCAATCTGAAAATCAACTATTCCAAGTCTTTTGCACTAAATATCTCACTACCAAAGGAACTAGCCAAGCAATGCCAGACTAATTTCCCTTTTCAATGGAAACCAGATACTATCACCTATTTAGGTATACAACTCCCGGCAGACCTCTCAAAACTCTACAACAGAAACTTCTTGGTGGAACTGCAAGCCCTGCATCGCGATCTGCAAAAATGGGACGCTCCCACTATCTCATGGTTTGGGCATGCGTCCATCATAAATATGACGGTCCTTCCATGCTTGCTTTATAAGTTAGACTATACCAATTTGCTTACCTCCTGCTGTTTTTGCATTGTACAAATCCATGTGTAGAGCTTTCCTATGGCGCAATAATCCTGCGTGGATAAGTTGGTCGAAACTTGTAATGCCAAAGTCTTGTGGTGGGATAGGTCTTCCAGACTTGCAACGCTACTGCTGGGCGTTCCACCTTGCCTGCGTGGTCGATTGGAGAGTTCTTGCCCAGTGTAAAAGCTGGGTGAACCTGGAGAATCTGGTCTTGAACGCTGCTTTATGGGAGACTCCTTGGCTCCGTAAAGACCATGCCTCGGCACAGCTTTACTCTCATCCCCTGTTAGGAGCTACCCTTCATGCCTTTGATAGAGCATATGCCAAGCATGCAGTTTCTGCTAAAGTTTGCCCGATCACTCCAGTGCGAAACAACCCAGACTTCCCTTCAGGCCTAACTGGGACCTTTCTAGCGGCAGAATGGCCGTATGTGGAGATGCTGGCTAAACACTTTTTATGTAGAGGCCAATTCATGAGACTCAAGGAGCTTGTTGAGTTATCCAACAAAAAGGCCTTTCCCTTCTGGCCATACATTAAACTCCAACATTACATGGATTGTCCATCCCGTAGAACGGGCTTCACCAAATCTCCCACAGTGTTTGAGTCACTCTGCTCCCGATCTTCCCCTCAAAATCATGTGATTTCAATGCTATATGCTGCACTGTTTGAGAATCCATCGGATCTTTTCCACACTGACCACACATTCTGGGAGAATGCACTGGGGATCGAGTTAAATGAGGCTAGCTGGAAGCACATATATCCACAAAGGATCCTTGAACGTCTCAATCCAAGAAAACGGGTATAAACTGAAGACGCGGTGGTATAGAACCCCAGATCTGATTCACAAATTTGCCCCCTCAGTACCTGATTGTTGTTGGAGATGTGGCAAAGAGACAGGCACTCTCCTACAAATTTGGTGGGAGTGCCCAATAATCTAATCTTATTGGTGTAAGGTTCATGATACGATACTGGCGGTTTCATCACTTCCACTGGAGTTTTCTCCAGCCCAGTACCTTCTACATTACTCCAAGATATTAAAAAGCGCTTACGGTTGTTATGCATATGATCAATGCTGCAAGGTTATGCGTCCCAGTACATTGGAGATCCACAGACCCTCCCTCACTGATGGAGTGGCTCCAGCATATTGATCGCATAGCTGAGATAGAGGAGCTGATCCATATCACTCTTGATAAAGTTTCCAAATACTCTGATATATGGACAACCTGGACAACCTTTCAAGGTTCACGCTCATATCAAGAGCTACACCAGTCTGCCAATTAATATCCGATTACACCAACACGACTGAAAATCGTGATAGGCATCCTTGCATGCCATCTATGACGTTGCATCCATACACTTGGCTACGATGGATGGAGAGGGCAGTTGTTGGTGTCCCCACCCCCTCCCCATCCTTAACATTCTATTTCTCGCTTCCCCTCTCCCTTTCTCCCCCCCCCCCTTTTTTTTTTTCTTGTTTTCCTTTCTCCCATGTCCCCCCTCTCCATGTGGCTCAGCTCTGGTGAGCGAGAATAGCAGAGTTATGAGAGACCCGAGAAGACTACTTATTTTATATACATACGTAGTGGTCGTATCTGGCTATCTCGGGTATTGCACTCAGGAACACGGTTCAAATGTTTATTAGCATTTGTCTATGTTTACCATACTCTTACTGTGGGGTCTTCAGGGCATGAGACCCTATTCTTACCCATTGGAAGATATTGCTAATAACTTGTCTTTTCTGATATATCGTTCTCCATTTACATGACTGTACAATGTATGTGGCGTATCTCTCTTGTGTTTATTGTACTGTTTTCAAAAACATTCAATAAAATGTTTATGCAGAAAAAATAAAAGTTACACTGCAGAAGCACTGTGCTAGAACAGGATCTTCTTCTTTTTTTTTTTAGGGTTACAACCACTTTAATAGAGATACCTCCAGGTGAATGTTGTAGCAAAGTCCCATTGCAGGGCCCCCTGAGGATGATGCGGCATCTGTCTTTGTGTCAAAGACCTGAAGAGAAGATCTGCTGTGACTCTCCACCTGTTACCCAACCAATGTGGAACACAGTCCCTGTTATCTGGCACTGGTCATGGGAGCTACTGGTATCAGTAGCATGGACTGTACATATGGCTGAAACCTTCTCTTCCTCCTTCCAAGATTTTTTTTCCAACCTTCCAACAACCCCAGAGTCAGGAAATGACATACATAATCATACATTACAGTGTGATACTAGCAACTGACAGTAGAGGGCAGCATATCCCTACACAAATTAGAGATCACAGGGCTCCATAGCAAAATGTTGTACCCATTTTTATCATGTGATATATCTTTTTTTGTTTTTTTTGTGACAGTAACATTATGTTTTCTGGTACAAAGTTTACACAAAAAAGGCACTGATGTTGGACGATTAGGCTCGCAGTCTCCGCTCTAATTCATCCCAAAGGTGTTCTATCAGGTTGAGGGTCAGGACACCAAACTCACTCATCCATGTCTTTATGAACCTTGGTTTGTGCACTGGTGCGCAGTCATGTTGGAAGGGGAAGGGGCCATCCCCAAACTGTTCCCAAAAAGTTGGGAGCATGATATTGTCTAAATTTCTTGGTATTCTGACGGCTTAAGTTCCCTTCACTGGAACCAAGGGGCCAAGCCCAACCCCTGAAAAACAACTCCACACCTTAACCCCCCCTCCACCAAATGATTTTGGCCAGTGCACAAAGCATGATCCATAAAGACATGGACAAGTGAGTTTGAGGTGGAGGAACTTGACTGGCCTGCACAGAGTCCTGACCTCAACCCGATAGAACACCTGTGGTATGAATCAGGCAGCGTACACACGGGCGGACTTATCGACCGGACTGGTCCGACGGACTTTCCGGCGGAGTTCCGACTGACTTTTTAACGAACGGACTTGCCTACACACAATCCCACCAAAGTCCAACGGATTTGTACGTGATGACATACACTGGACTAAAATAAGGAAGTTGATAGCCAATAGCCAATAGCTGCCCTAGCGTCGGTTTTTGTCAGTCAGACTAGCATATAGACGAGCGGATTTCTGGGTACGGCGGAGTTACGACGTAAAGATTTGAAGCATGTTCCAAATCTAAAGTCCGTCAGATTTTCGACTGGAAAAGTCCGCTGAAGGTCGGATGAAGCCCACACACGATCGGATTGTCCGCGGGACTCAGACCGATAGAAAAGTCCGCTCGTGTGTACGCTGCATCAGAGTGGAGACTGCAAGCCAGGCCTTCTTATCCAACATCAGTGCCTGACCTCAAAAATGCGCTTCTGGAGGAATGGTCACGCATTCCCATAAACACACTCTTAAACTTTGTGGACAGCCTTGTCAGAAGAGTTGAAGCTGTTATAGCTGCAAAGGGTGGGTCAACTCAATATTGAGCCCTACAGACTAAAGCTTGATTCACATCTATGCATATTGCTTTTGAGCATTTCTGCAGTGATTTTTCCGGTGCTTGCTGCATTTTTGGAGGTGCAATTTTTTTTAACGCGATTTTACAGTGATTTTGCTGCATTTTGCTGCGATTTGCGTTTTTTTTTTTTTTTTACACTGTATATAGCTGGTTGCTAAGGAGGGGGCCAGGAAGCCAGCCGCCGTGTCCTTAACAACTGGTGAGTCATCAGCTGTAAGTGGGCTTTCCCGCTGAATGTAAAAAAAGAATAGCTGGCTAAAAAAAAATCGTGAAATAAAACAGCGTGGGTTCCTCCCCCCCCAGATCCATACCATGCCCTTGGGTCTAATATGGACAAAAACATTTTTTAAAAATGGCATGGGGTCCCCCCAAAAGCCATGGCAGACCCTTATTCGAGCATGCAACCCGGCAGGTCACCATCGTTATTTAAGAAATGCTTGACATCAGTGCGGACAGATCAGCAGGACGCAGCATCAGAGGTGGGTCGGCGGTGGCAGAAGGAGGACACCGGACAAAGAAGACAGAAGAAAGAAGAAGAGCGGAAGAAGAAGCAGGAGGAGTCCAGAGGATGAAGATGCGGGAGAAGATGGAGGCAGACCTAAAGGAAGAAGCGGAGATGAAGAAGATATTTTTAATAAATGACTTGTCAAAATTTGTCTACTGTATTTCTTCACACTACACTACTTGTTTTTTTGGTGAATGGGTAGGGGTGCAATGTACCCCATACTCATTCACATGGGGGGGGCCTGGATCTGGGGGCTTCCAGATTCCAATAATCCCCCCGCCCGCAGACCCCGACAACCACTGGACAAGGGTTGTCGGGAAGAGGACCTTGTCCCCATGCTTCCCCTGCTTGTAAGTGTAAACACAGGCAGGGTAAGTGATGTCATCTCCCTCTCTTGAATTCTTTTTGGTTCCAGAGAGAGGAGAGACGACATCTAAATGTGAGTTGCACAACACTACACTAACTCCAGTACACGTAGGTACACTTGTCACCCCCCCCCCAGTTAACCCCTTCACTCCCTGTCACTGTGTCACCAATTGCAGTTGTCAGATTTTTCACTGATCACTGCATTGGTGTCATTTGTGACTGTAATAAGCGTTAGGGCAATTAGAAGTAGGCCCAGGTAGGTCTAGGGTACCTCCCTAAACCCCCCTAATAAACCCCCCTTATTCCCCATGTCACCGATGTCACTGATCTTTTTTCTGATCGCTGTATTAGTGTCACGGGTTAGCCAGTTAGTTGATTAGTTTTTTATAGCATCAGGTACCCCCATATACTACCTAATAAAGGTTTTAACCCCCTAGTTAACTCTTTCACCCCCTGTCACCAGTGATCACTGTATTAGTGTTATGGGTGACGCTGGTTAGTTCGTTTTGTTTTTCATAGCGTCAGGGCACCCGCCCTATATTACCCAATAAAGGTTTAACCCCCTGATCGCCCGGCGGTTGACATCAGGTTTTAGCGCCAGTTAGGGTCCGCGTTGCCCCAGGCAGCTTCAGATTATTGCCAGTAGCGCTAACACCCACTCACGCACCATACACCTCCCTTAGTAGTATAGTGTCTGAACAGATCAATTTCCTTGATCTGATCAGATCTATACTAGCATCCCCAGTAGTTTAAGGTTCCCAAAAATGCAGCGTTAGCAGGATCAGCCCAGATACCTGCTAGCACCTGCGTTTAGCCCTCCGCCCAGCCCAGCCCACCCAAGTGCAGTATCAATCGATCACTGTCACTTACAAAAGCACAACACACATAACTGCAGCATTTGCAGAGTCAGGCCTGATCCCTGCGAACGCTAACAGTTTTTTTGGTAACGATTGAAGCAGGCTCTGACAGTCAGGTGCTGTTTTTGCCTGTAAGTCTCACTAGTACCAGTAAATTTAGAGGCCAAAATGTCCAATCGAAGGTACACTAGTGAAGAGGCCTACACGTTTCTGAGCATGACAGATGAGAGTGAAGAGGAAGTCACCCATCTGTCAGATTCAGGCTCAGTATTCGAACCCATAGACAGCAGCGGCACCATGACAGATAGCTCTGATGACGGAGTAGTGGTCCCTGCCAAGGTCAGGCGTACCCGCAGGGCTCTCGTATGGAGCAGAGAGCCAGTACTAGTGCCTCTCATCCTTCTGGTGAACTGGCAAGCACCAGCGGCCTAGTACACCCTGGTCATAGTCAAACCAGCACTGCAGTATCATGTGGTGACGTGGCGAGCCCCATAAGTACAGTTCAAGTTGGTGCAGTGGCTAGCACAAGTAGAGTGACGCAGGCACCAAGAAGACAAAGACAGGCCCGTTGATCCCGTAGTGCTCTTCCTGCTGCATTTGCTAATCCTATTTGGGAGCCCACCACTTCTGCAGCACCCGTACTTCCCCCATTCACTGGCCAACCCGGAATTCAGGTGGAAACAGTTGATTTTACGTCACTTGATTTTTACTCACTGTTTTTCACGGAAGATCTCTATAGATCTATTGTAGGCCAAAGCAATTTGTATGCCAATGTGTCAATTCATCACCGCTAATCCCCATTTGACCCTTGCCAGAGATTGGAAACCTATTACGGTTTCTGGATTTAAGACCTTCCTTGGCCTATCCCTCCTCATGGGCATAACTAAAAAAAAGTGAGTAGCGATCATATTGGTCCACTGACCCAATTCATCATATGCCTGTGTTCTCTGCCTCCATGGCCAGGGCTAGATACGAGCAGATCTTGCGGTTCATGCATTTTAATGACAATGAAGTCTGTCGTCCTCGGGGTGACCCTGAATACGATGGGCTCCACAAAATTCGGCCCCTCGTAAACCATTTCAACCATACCTGGCAACTTTTTGAGATGGGAATGAGGGACACCTATCAGCAAAAGTATGCAGCAATTTAGAAATCAGATGAAAGGTTTAGCTCTGGAAAACACTTTTTGATAGATAAAAAGTGCATTTTATATACAGCTATTTAGATCAGACCAAAATGAGGAACAAGTGAGGAGGAAAGAGGGACAGTCCCTCTAAATCAGGGACAGTTGGGAGCTATGCTTCAACCAACCGTTTGCAGCCTTGTTTACTCCCAATCAAGTTGTCTGCGTTGATGAGTCCCTGATTAAGTTTTCTGGTCGCTTGTCTTTCAAACAGTATCTTCCCAGCAAGCGTGCCAGATATGGGGTCAAGATGTATAAGCTCTGTGACAGGGCCACAGGCTATACAGATAGTTTTATGATTTACGAGGGAAAAGATAGTCATGTGGAGCTAGAGAACTGCCCAGACTACATAGGGAGCGCTGGTAAGATTGTGTGGGGCTTGGTGTCACCCTTATTCGGAAAGGGGTACCACTTGTACGTGGACAATTATTACACGAGCGTGCCACTTTTTAGTCACTTGTTTGATCATGGAATTGGCGCATATGGCACTGTGTGATCTAATCGCCGAGGCTTACCCCAGCGGCTTGTAGATTCCTGTCTTAGGCGGGGGGAGAGAGCCTGCTTGAGAAGTAATAATTTGCTCGCAGTGAAGTGGAGGGATAATTGGAATGTTTTCGTTCTGTCCTCCCTTCACGCAGACACGACAGTTCAAATTCAAATGGCGACTGGTGTTGTCAAGAAACCCCTCTGTGTCCACAAATACAACCGTAATATGGGAGGGGTGGATCTCAACGACCAGTTGATGGCACCGTATTTAATTGCCCGTAAGGCCAGACGCTGGCACAAAAAAATGTCTCTATATTTATTCCAATTGGCTCGGCTGAACGCTTATGTACTATACAAAGCGTCAGGACGAACTGGATCCTTCCTTAAATTCCAGAAAGAGATCATCACAGCCCTTCTGTTTCCAGAGGCTCGGTTCACACATGGGCGGCACGACTTGCAGGTCGCCTCAGCGAGGCGACCTGCAAACGACTGCCGGGGCGACTTGCGAGACGACTTCTGCATAGAAGTCTATGCAAGTCGCCCCAAGTCGCCCCCAAAGTAATACAGGAACCTTTTTCTAAGTCGGAGCGACTTGCGTCGCTCCGATTAGAACGGTTCCATAGCACAGAACGGGAGGCGACTTGTCAGGCGACTAGGTCGCCTGACAAGTCGCCCCAGTGTGAACCGAGCCAGACGGTGCTGCGCCCCACCTTCCCAATGCAAATTCAGTAAGCCGGCTGCATGAGAGGCATTTTACATATGTCCTCCCTGGTACCCCAAAGAAAATGTTGTGTCTGTAGGAAACGCAGATATAGGTGTGACACCTGCTATTATTGTCCCTCCTGTCCTGACCAACCTGGTCTTTGCAAAAAATGTTTTGATTTTTTTTTCTTTTGTCATTTTTCAATCACTATAAATAATAATAATAAATAATAATAATAAATAATCAAATATTCAATGAGCTTAAGCCTCTCAGCAAATTCCTTGGGGTGTCTACTTTCCAAAATGGGGTCATTTGGGGGGGGGGGGGGGGTTGTACTGCCCTGTCATTTTAGCACCTCAAGAAATGAGTCATGAGGCAGTCATAAACTAAAATTCCAGGAAAATGTACCCTAGTTTGCAGACGCTATAACTATAAATATACGCTTACTGAATTTTTTTTACCCGAGACGTGGCTGAATGCTTTTTGGCCTAAATTTATGACTAAAATTGAGTTTATTGTATTTTTATTATGGCAAAAAGAAGAAAATATATATTTTTTTTCAAAATTTTGGGGATTTTTTTGTTTATATTGCAAAAAATAAAAACCGCAGAGGCGATCAAATAGCACCAAAAGAAAGCTCTATTTGCGGGGAAAAAAAGGGTGCAAATTTCGTTTGGTTAAAGCTTTGCATGACCGCGCAATTACCAGTTAAACAGCGCAGTGCCAAATTGTAAAACGTGCTCTGGTGAGGAAGGGGGTAAATCCTTCTGGGGCTGAAGTGGTTAAAGGAACAGGATCTTTTTTTTTCTTTTAGGGTTACAACTGCTTTAAATGGCTTGCAAAATATAGAAATCGCTTGGTTTTTATCGTGCACAAGATTTACTGTAGAAATTTAACTTTACGTGCATAAATATAACATTTTTTTGGACTTTTTGCATAAAGTTATTTGACAAATATTATATCATATATAGCCAAAAAGTCAAAATTTTGTATTTTCTAGAGCATTTGATATAATGTTATATTATTTTTAGGTTAAATTATATCTTATTAATAATACAATCATCGCTGATACAATCATCATCATATTACATTACTGCATTCAGAGCCAGCTTTTAAACTATATTTGACACTATAGGATTTTCATTTTAATTATTCAAATTATCCAAATGGAGTTATTTATCAATAACTCTGCAAAATGGCAAGTTCCATTGAACATTTCTTTTACAAGGTGCCGGTAAGCTGTTGCATTTTTGCTACAGTCCTAATGTATTGAATGATGTATTAATAACATATCCAGTATATTAGGATCATTGGTCCTTATGTAATGTACATTAACTATATAGCGTGTGGAGGAATGGGGCTTTTACTGACCATAATGGCTACATTTTTCTTCTTGTTCTTTATAACTGTAATTGGTTCCCTCAGCTTCTTCATGTAGTTTACAAAGTTGGTCACACACACCTGCATCATTCCAAGGATTCTGATAAACATGTGTCCGGTGGCTGAACCATGGTGGTTTTATGAAAACAGCCAGTTGGCCAGTTTGGAAGATTTTCTCTAAGGGCCAGTTCACACCATAGAAACGCAGTCCAGATGCGTTCCAGATGCTTTTCTGCATGCGCATTTTTGATGCGTTCCAGTGCGTTTTGATGTATTTTTCGTGTGTTTTTGATGCAGTCCAGTGCATTTTTCCCTACCCTTAAATAAGAACATGTGTGTTCCAGTGCGTTTTTGGTGGATTTAGGTACTTTCCAGTGCATTTTTAATGCATTTTACAGTGTTCCAGTACGGTCCAGTGCAGGGAAAATGCAGCATGTTCTACTTTTTTTTTTTACTGGAACGCACTGGAATTGTAAGCACTAATGTGAACTACACAATTGAAAATATATAACCTACTTTTACATGTGTTTTTGATGCGAAAAAACGCACTGGACTGCATGTGGTGTGAACTGGCCCTTAAGCCTCGTACACACGATCGGATTTTCTGATGGGAAATGTGTGATGACAGGCTGTTAGCGGAAAATCTGACTGTTTGTATGCTCCATCGGACAATGGTTGTCGGATTTTCCACGGACAAATGTTGGATGGCAGGCTTTAAAATTCTTGGCGGACAAAAGTCCAAAGTATAAACACGCATGCTGGGAAGCAAGGACGAGCCAGAAGCGGTCGGTTTTGTAAACTAGCGCTCGTAATGGAGAATTAACAAAAAATCTCGAAATGCAGTGCACATTCTCTTCTTCTTTAATGGGATAATAATGAAGCTGCTTTGGTGGTGATACTGATGGAGTTATTGCAAACTAATTTTCAAAAGCTTTTTTTTTCTAGTGATATCAAGAATAATATTATTATGCTTGTTGTTTTGTTTTTTTTGGTGCAAGTTACCACAACACCATTATACCATAGTTTTTAAGATCAAAGATACAACTATGTTGGTGTCCCTTGTTAATTTTACATCGTATTTTATAAAATGTAACTGCCTACTCTCAAAATGTCATTTGAAGTAAAACACATAGCCAAGTATTATTCTCCACAATTATTTTTTATTGTGCGTTGAAAAAGAAAACAAATAAAATTAGACGTGCTATCTGCCAATAGAACTTAACCAAAAAGTGCATTCTATGCATCCTAAAATATAGAAAATATACCAAATCAAATCATTTTTATTCAACCAAAGAATAAAATAAAAGCCTTATGCATGTGTCCTGCTTCTTAATATAGGGGGTCACCAATGCCAAGAGTTGGTGAAAACAGGGGTCCGTCATCCGAAGATAATTCCGAAAAACATCTGGATTATTCTCCTGGCGCAAAGGCATATGACATAATTGGTCATGATTAATAAAGCAACCAATTTTTGGTCCAAGAAATCCTCCTCCTCCTGTTCCTGGGCTGGACTTGGGTCAAAGCAATAACTCCAAGGCCAATAATAAATAACACCTTATCTCCTCCGATTCCGCAACATGGCTGGTTGACGAGCGGCCGTTCAGAAGCGAACTGAAAATCGCAAACTGAAAAGCGCAAACAGAAAAGCGCGAATCAACTCTCACTAAACTTCTACTAACACGTCTTTAGCAGAAAGAGCCCAAAGGGTGGCGCTAAAGAGCTTAAAAACCACTTAGTACGTCACTACATTTGTTTGTTGGCTGACAATTGTGTGCCGTTGGTATGCAAGGCAAGTTTGGGGCCAACGCCCTTCAGACAAAAGTCAATGGTTTTGTCTGCGGAAAATCCGATCGTGTGTACGAGGCTTAATTCCTTGCTGTTTGCTGATGTTTTTGGTGTTCCCTAATAAAAATGGGCTACAGAAAGAGAAAGCACCTTGTTCATCACTTAACTAAGGATGAAGGGGTTGTGTAAGATAAAGTTCATAATGATTCAACTACATTGTGAAAGGCAGATACTTGCATTTTTTTTGGGTGATCTGCACACTGCAATTCATGCAATTTTCCTGCCATATTGTGTTTACTGTGACACTGGACCTTTCTGTCCAGAGAAATATTTTCCTGCCATCTGCAGTAGCCAGACAAAAGAAGTAAGGTAAATGGAAACTTCTTATGTGAAAATTTCAATCTTCTGAAAATATAATACTTCTACACTAGTAAAGTATAACTAAAGGCACATTTTTGGATAGAGTGGGGAGGGATTAGAACACCTGTCAGGTTTTTATTGTTTTGTTATAAATCCATCCAGCACCAGACCCATATGTTTCCTTTTTTAGTTGGAAGTACAGGGCCCAGGATGACACCATCAACAACCATTCAATAAAGTCACCAGTACTCAGCCAATACACCTCACAATTTGAATTAGGCCAGATTGCAGAGGCCATTTACACAAGGCAGAGTCACTAACAAATACTACTGCCATGTCTGCATAGAGGTCTCATGATGTCTTATGATGTATCTTGATGGATTTTTATCTTCAATAAAGTAATTATCACTGCTTCATACCTGGGAGTGCGGTCAACCTTTCTTGAACCACTGGCTCTTATTCAGGCTGCGGACTGCACCTGCACCACAAGGTTGAAGGGAGCAATCATTTCCACCTCTGTCTTTGTATCAGTTAACAAAAACTAATCGCATTTAGGGCCAGGAAGGACCCCTTACCCAAGGTGACAGAGACAGACAGCAGAAACAGAGACAGACCTTAAGAAAGAGGTCATTTTGTAGTCCGAAATCGCTGGCATTTGTTATTGATTCTCCTTTTTATATAAAAATTGTGAGGTGTATTGGCTGAGTGATGGCGTCTTTATCAAAGGTTTTTATTACTGTCCCTGTTAGAGTGATTCATCCTCTCTATGTGTCCTGTTTGCCGTTATCATGGAGAGTCAAAGTAAAAGAAAATCTCACTTTTTCAGTTGTCACCAGTTTCTTGTAGTTTGGTGACAACCAGAGAAATCAAATAGGGTTTATAACTCTTTCTTACTTTATCCAAAATAGATCTTTTTTGGGGGGCTTTTAGGTTTACTTTAAGTTATATTGTAGCACCCTGGAGTTTAGACAAGGTTGCTCCTCACAAATTTACCTGCCAGGAATAATTAGGCTCGATTTACATCTATGCATGTTGCTTTTGAGCGTTTCTGCAGTGCTTTATGCGATGCTTGCCGTGTTTTTGAACATGCGTTTTTGTCACGTTTTGCTTTTTTTTTTTTTAACGGTGTTTTTTTTTTTTTTTACACTGTGGTTGCTTAGCAACTAGCTATATACAGTGTAAAAAAAAATTTAAAAACCCCTGCAAAACGTGGCAAAAACGCGCTAAAAACGCGCTACTTGCGTTTAGGATGCGGGTCCATTGAATTCTATTACATGCAAAACGCTGCATTTTGCATGAAAAAAAATCCCCGACCCTTTCCAAAAACGCAGAGGCACAAAAATGCATTGATGTGAACATGTTCCATAGGAACCCATGTTAAAAAATTTCCATGCATTTCTGCAAAATGCATCAAAAAACGCATTAGTGTGAATCAAGCCTTATCCTGATTGATTGTTAGAGATCTATTGATTTCTCCCTAAGTTTGGTCTCTTTGCATTTCTCTTCTACCACTAGGTGGCGGTGTACTTGGTGGTACTAGATATGAGAAGGGCAAGGCAGGGTCAGGTTATGGATATATGGGAAATCTCAGCCAATGGGCAGGAGTTTTCTTGAATCCCTTGGCCTGCTGGGAGAGCCTATATATTTGGATGGAGTCAGGTGATCTATGACGATGCCACCTGGATGGCTGTCTGGGTGGATGTGTGTTGCACTGCCTGGGCTGCTAGGCCAGAGATGGGGCCTATCCTAGGTATATCTGGCTGCTAGGCTGTCTGAGAGCCTATCCAGAAGCAAGAGAGCAGCGCAGGGTTGGAACAACCAAAAGTGACGGTTCTGTCAGCCAGGGAACCTGTTATGGTCGGAGGTAGAGGGGAAGCTGTCGCTGTTAAGGGACTATTCGCCTAATTACCAGGGACCACAGTGAGTAACTGAAGCAAGTACCGGAGCAGCATTCTCACCAACCGGGGACGGTGAAGAATCGGGAAACTTCAGTGGGTATCAAGCCAGGGACCCAGCCAGCCAGCGAAGGTGACGCTTGCAGAGCAGCCATGTGTGTCAAGCCAGGGACCGAGCAGGCCAGCGGAGGTGAAACTTGAGAGGTATCTAGAGTACCAAGCTAGAGACCCAGCAGAGAAGCAGGGGATTACGCTTGAGGAGGATACCACCGTGAAGATTGGAGAGGCTCCAGGGATTCAGTGACAGCGAATCAGCAGGTCTAGTGAGAGACCGGGAGCTCAGTGGGCAGAAGAACTACAAGGAGTGATTGTAGTGGAATAGAAAGGAACTGTTAGGTTTATGTTAGGAACTGTTAAAGACTGTTGCCATAAGAGACAGCATTCCTGCACATGCAGATGTGGCGTCTTGCTGGATGCCTTTCCCTGTATGGCTGTCCTCCTATTGAAGTCTCGGAGTCTGCCAATTGAACTTGCAACTACCTAAGGGTGCCCTGGCCCTAAACCTCTCTCCCCTAAAAAAAGGTTTGTTAAGAAAAATAAACTTTCTTTTGCATCCAAGAAGTGTGTGGCGCCAAATGACTTTAATCATCTTGCACCCACCATGCCACACAACCCACTATACACAGAAGGATGTCATCTATCTCTGGTCCTGGAGATTCTCATTAGACCAAAGGAGGTCTGGGACCTTGCTACATATTAAGCTTTGCAAATAAAATATAGCAGAAGTATAACTATAGAAGTGCAGCCAGGACACATTAAAGAGAAAAAAATACTGAATACCAGCAGGCAAATCATAAAATTTTGTAAATACAGCTTTTCATCTTCTCTGTCTATTGAGAGTCGTACTGGGTCAGCAAAGGTCCTGTAAAGGTCCTGTCATTTCACATATTCTTCTATGTGCCAATAAGGCTGTCTGCAGTCATGAAGCGATCTTTATATGGCGTTAAATTAAATAAGACAATCCTGCCATCCCTTTTAGATGTACCCTCCCTAGACTAGATAGCAATGGAGCTAATATTATAACACCTGCACAATGTTAATTAGCAACAAGTCCAGGGCAGCTGCCCTCTCTCAATGCAAATGCATTGATTTGTAAGAGACAAATGGTATAAAGTGCGCTACTCTTTTTATATATCTACATGTGCTGGATAGATCCAAAAACCAAAACAAAAAAATCTAAATAAGTAATTAAGTTATTAAATAAAGTATTTGATACAAATGTCATACAAGTAAATGTGCCAATAAAGTGGCAGTGCCTGAATTAAAGTGCAACCCGTGATTCCATGAAAATAATATTCATTAAACATTGGAACAAAATGTCCATTGAGATTAAACAAGTGCAAAGTTTTCATCTAAAAATTAATTGATGTATAGCCCAATCACATCCTCTAATAATCAATGCCAGTGCTTTTAAAGTGACAGTGCAGTGCTATTCCACTTCAGTTCACTCCATGTGCGCTGTGCCCCAATCCCAATGGGCCCAGACTCACCAAATATACTTGACCTCTTATGGTTTATGCCAAAAAGGATGAAAAGAAAGCTTTCCACAGCTTCGCTGTGTGTGGCTAGGTGTCCTTAACCACTTGCCACCCGCCCACCATCAAATGACGGAGGAGTGGTGCGGCTCTCGTTCTGGGATGCCATCATATGACGGCGCCCCAGAATGGCCACTCTCGGGGCTGCACTGTGTTCCTAGGACTGTAAAGAGCCGATGACGCGGCTCTTTAACCATGTGATCGGCTGTGTCCAATGACAGCCGATCACAAGTAAATGCAGAAGTGCCATTTATCGGGTCTCCTCGCCTCACACTGACAGAGGATCATCAGTGCCCTGATTACAGTAATGCCCCAGCAGTGCCCATCAGTGACACCAGTCAGTGCCCATTAGTGATGCCAGTCAGTGCTGCCTTTTAGTGCCCATCAATGCCTGTTCATCAGTGCCTCCCATCAGTGCCGCCTATCAGTGCTCATCAGTATCGCATATCAGTGCCACCTATCAATACCCATCAGTGCAGCATATTAGTGCGGCCTCATCAGTGCCCATAAGTGCCGCCTTATCAGTGCCCATCAGTGTAGCCTATCAGTGCCCATCAGTGCTGCCTCATCAGCGCACATCAGAGAAGGAGAAAAATCATTATCATTTAGGGTGAGATTTGTCTGCCGCAATGTTGCAGTCCCGCTAAAAATTGCAGATCGCCGCCATAACCAGTAGAAACAATTAAAAAAAAAGTTACTAACTCTATCCCACAGTTTGTAGACGCAATAACTTTTGCGCAAACCAATTAATATACGCCTATAGCGATTTTTTTTTTTTCTACCAAAAATATGTAAAAGAATATATATCAGCCTAAACTGATGAATAAAGTTTTATTTTTTTATATATTTTTTTGGGATACGTATTATAGCAAAAAGTAAAAAAAAAAAGTTTCAAAATTGTCGCTCTTTGTTTATAGCGCAAAAAATAAAAACCGCAGAGGTGATCAAATACCACCAAAAGAAAGCTCTATTTGTAGGAAAAAAAGGATGTCAATTTTGTTTGGGCAGCGCACAACTGCACAATTGTCACTTAAAGCAACGCAGTGCCGTATCGCAAAAAATGGCCTGGTCATTAAGGGGGCAAATCCTTCCAGTCCTTAGGTGGTTAATATTATTTACATGTTCTCGGAACCTCACCAGCAGGGGTCTAGATGTGCAACCCACATACTGTAATTTGCACGGGCACTCGAGAACATATACCACCCTTTCTGAGGAACAGCTTTCCCTGTGGCTGTTGCTGTAAATTCTTTTCTTTTTTAAAACTTACAACCTTTCGTAGTTCTACACGCCAGACACCCCCCACATGAATAAAAACCCGTAAGGAACGGTGTTAGAAACACATCTGGAGTAGAAGAAAAAGAGGGGAAAGAGAGTACCAGTAGAGGAGGAGATATATAATTTACGCGGAGTATTCCTTAACACTATTGAAATAAAGGTTTTGGATAAGAGTTTAAAATTTGCCCCTATTAAGAATTTAAATACATTTGATACTTACATTAACATTCAAAAATATGTAAGGACCCTTAATATAAAGAAATACTTTTTATCTAAACCCATTGTTAGACCCACCCCAAACATTGTAGAGCCGAGTACACATCTTAGGAACAGATCCACATTTAATCCATTAACAACAGGTAATAAATTTGTAGATCTTTTTAAAAATATGGTAGTGAATGATTTAGAAAAATTTAAAAAAAATATGACCCAGAACATATTAGAAAGGGGATAAAATTATTGGAAAGGAAAAAAGGAAGTGGTCATTAGACCTGTGGACAATGTGTGGGGGGGTTGTCCTCATGTCAAAAGAATATTATAAGAATGAAATGTAAAAATTACTGGAAGACAGGAATACACACCAGTTATTGAATAGTAATCCAGTGAGACAATATAAGGATGAATGATCAAAATTAAAAAAAAGAGGTATGAAGAAAAAGATTCTGAGTAAAAAGGCGGAGTATTTGAACCCCACATCCTATCATACCCCGGTAATATATTTTCTACCAAAAATTCATAAAGACATTAATAACCCACCTGGTAGACCCATTGTGAATGGGGTTGATTCTCTATCATCTAGATTGGGTCAATATTTAGACATATTTTTGCAACCTTTCGTCACAGTAACCCCTGCCTATCTCAGGGACAAAAAACATTTGCTGCAACTATGGAAAATATTTGTTTAGATGATTCTTCATACTATTTGGTTACAGCGGACGTAAGTCCGCAGGGTAAACAATCAGTTAAAAAGGGCATTAAATAGCTCCACCTTAAAGAAAAAACAACAGAGGCATTTGTTGGAGTGTCTAGAGTATGGACTCTTACACAATTACTTCTGGTATGACAATAAGTACTTTCTGCAGACCACCGACCACTGCTGTGGCTATGGGGGCCCACTTAGCTCCCAGTGTGGCCAATTTGTTTTTGGCTCACTGGGAGTCTGAGGTGGTATTTACTAATAAGCCTAGTGAGCTGGTGTGTTACAGGAGGTTCACTGAGGACCTGTTCATGATTTGGAGGGTGGATGAGATGGGGCTCCTCTCCTTCATGGACAGGTTGAACTCTAATAATAAAAATATTGTTTTGTCATGGAAATATGGTAAAGAAAGTATGGTGTTCATTGATTTAGAGATTACTCTACAGGAGGGAAGGACTAGCACCAATAATTACTGTAAGCCCACAGACAGAAATAGCTATATAGCCATAGATAGCTGCCATCACAGACCCTGGCTTCTGAATATCCCCAAGGAACAGTTTGTGCACTTAAGGCTTAACTGTACCACTGAGAATGATTATGTAGCACAAGCATCTTTGTTTGAAAAGAAATTTATAGAAAAGGGGTACAAAAGTACTTTCATAAAAAAAGAAATGGACTCTGTTAGAAACTTACATAGCATAGATCTAGTGACCACAAAGGAGAGGGCAGGAGGTATTGATGGGAGAAACAATTAATTTATGATCCTATTGGATTATAACGTAGGACAAGGTATTAGGGGGAGTAGAGTATTACCAACACTTCTGATGTTTGTATACAAAAAAGGCACTCAGTTTGAGACAGAAATTGGCACCAGGGATTTTAGATCCACCCACTAATAAGACAGGAACTCTAACATCGTTCCTTACAGGTTTTTATTCATGTTGGAGGTGTCTGGCGTGTAGAATTACAAAATGTTGTAATTTAAAAAAAAAAGACAGCCACAGGGAAAGTTCATAAAATTTAAGATTTTCATAACCTGTTCCTCAGAAGAGGTGGTATACAGTGGGGGCGGAAAGTATTCAGACCCCCTTAAATTTTTCACTCTTTGTTATATTGCAGCCATTTGCTAAAATCATTTAAGTTCATTTTTTTCCTCATTAACAAAAACACAGAATTGTTGACATTTTTACAGATTTATTAAAAAAGAAAAACTGAAATATCACATGGTCACAAGTATTCAGACCCTTTGCTCGGTATTTAGTAGAACCACACTTTTGATCTAATACAGCCATGAGTCTTTTTGGGAAAGATGCAACAAGTTTTTAACACCTGGATTTGGGGATCCTCTGCCATTCCTCCTTGCAGATCCTCTCCAGTTCTGTCAGGTTGGATGGTAAACGTTGGAAGACAGCCCTTTTTAGGTCTCGCCAGAGATGCGCAATTGGGTTTAAGTCAGGGCTCTGGCTGGGCCATTCAAGAACAGTCACAGAGTTGTTGTGAAGCCACTCCTTTGTTATTTTACTCCCACAGCATGATGTTGCCACCACCATGCTTCACTGTTGGGACTGTATTGGACAGGTGATGAGCAGTGCCTGGTTTTCTCCACATATACCGCTTAGAATTAAGGCCAAAAAGTTCTATCTTGGTCTCATCAGACCAAAGAATCTTATTTCTCACCATCTTGGAGTCCTTCAGGTGTTTTTTTAGCAAACTCCATGCGGCCTTTCATGTGTCTTGCACTGAGGAGAGGCTTCCTTCGGGCTACTCTGCCATAAAGCCCCGACTGGTGGAGGGCTGCAGTGATGGTTGACTTTCTACAACTTTCTCCCATCTCCCGACTCCATCTCTGGAGCTCAGCCACAGTGATCTTTGGTTTCTTCTTTACCTCTATAACCAAGGCTCTTCTCCCCCGATAGCTCAGTTTGGCCGGACGGCCAGCTCTAGGAAGGGTTCTGGTCGTCCCAAACGTCTTCCATTTAAGGATCATGGAGGCCATTGTGCTCTTAGGATCCTTAAGTGCAGCAGAAATTTTTTGTAACCTTGGCCAGATCTGTGCCTCTGAGCCCTTCAGGCAGTTCCTTTGACCTCATGATTCTCATTTGCTCTGACATGCACTGTGAGCTGTAAGGTCTTATATAGACAGGTGTGTGGCTTTCCTAATCAAGTCCAATCAGTATAATCAAACACAGCTGGACTCAAATGAAGGTGTAGAACCATCTCAAGATTGATCAGAAGAAATGGACAGCACCTGAGTTAAATATATGAGTGTCACAGCAAAGGGTCTGAATACTTAGGACCATGTGATATTTTAGTATTTCTTTTTTAATAAATCTGCAAAAATGTCCACAATTCTGTGTTTTTCTGTCAATATGGGGTGCTGTATGTACATTAATGAGGAAAAAAATTAACTTAAATTATTTTAGCAAATGGCTGCAATATAACAAAGAGTGAAAAATTTAAGGGGGCCTGAATACTTTCTGTCCCCACTGTATGTTCTTGAGTGCCCATGCAAATTACAGTATGTGGGTCCCACATCTAGACCCCTCCTAGTTAGGGTCCGAGAACATATAAATAATATTATTAAAG
Source organism: Aquarana catesbeiana (assembly GCF_042186555.1). Lineage (NCBI taxonomy): Eukaryota > Metazoa > Chordata > Amphibia > Anura > Ranidae > Aquarana > Aquarana catesbeiana. The sequence goes on from NC_133324.1 coordinate 855,682,393, forward strand.
GTAAAATGGAACACAGTGTCTCAAAGCAATGTAGGGAGGTACATGATAGGAATCCCAAATGTATGAAGTTCTGGGGAATAGAGAAGGTTCACTAACATTGGAGAGGAGGTAGTTTTATTAGATATTTAAGCCAGCGAGTATCCCTTTGGATTTATGAGACCCAGATATTAACACCTAAAGACCTTAATGTGGACTTCGATATAAATCCTTTAATTAATAATAGTTAAGGTGGATGGGGTGGTTTTCCATGTGTTTTTGAAGTCTCGCTACTTCAGTGTGACTTAGGAGTAGTGCGATCTCATGTGCGGCTTGCTGATATCTGTGCGACTTCATTCAACAGATGTCAATGCGGGTCACACTAGAGATAGTGCAGGAGCTCCTTTCAAAGTCACTTCGACTTAAACAGTTCCGTTGCCATAGATGGAGTGCGACTTGTCATGCAACTTTGAACTGTCGGGTCGCGTGACGAGTCACACTGGTGTGAACCAGGGTTGAGTCAAGGTTTTGGGGGATATCTAATCTATCTTTATCCAGTTTTTTTACTGTCTGTCTGCCTTCTGTTTTTCTGAGCTTATGTCAATGAATGGTGACACAAGACTCACCAGTGTTCATTTTCTAGTGAAAACCGTAAAATGAAAGATATTTTTTTTTTTGTGCAATAAGCTCCTCCACTGGTACAGTTCACCATTTTATTTAATGAATTACATAATAAGCGTTGTTATATGCTGTGAACTGTCGGAAAAAACATTTCTGATCAAAAGACATTTCAACTAATTTCCCAAATGTTCCTATATCCCTGAAAAATTAGAAGAAAACACTAAAATAATGAGCAGATGTCCACAGCCTGTTTTGGCACATCTCCTGTTGGTAAAAAGGACTTTGTTCATTTACGGTAATCAAGTACTATTATGACTATTATTTATTCAACAATAAATAGCAGTACGTGCTTTCTCCCCTAAAACCTTAATATTTAAAAATATGCCCTAATAGAAACTATTGTACTGCACGCTAGTGGCTTTCTTTTATTTTTGTCATCACATGTATTCATCAGCATTGGACATTCTGTGATTACTGTTGCATTAACGCCTTTCAATCAAAAAGCAGACAAGTTTTGAACTGTAATTTGTTGTTTCCTGCATCACAGAATGTGCTAAAAGCTTGTTATCAAGCAAGGCAGTACACAAGCTCTAGTAAAAAAAAAAAAAGGTATTTCTTTCAATTAGAAGGGTCACCGCCTCCATGTAAAATCTCCTCTATTTCTGAAGCCAGTCATTGATTCTTTTGATCCTGCCATGCTTTATAACAGCTTTAGCCTGAAAAGTGTGACATTTCAGGGCCTGCAACCATATCTTGGGGCATAAACCCTGATTCTGAACATATGAGTTATTTTCTTGTTGAAGCTCCTCCCCAAGAGATATGTTTCCCAGGTCTCCTGCCCAGTGCCCCAGGTCTAGCAAGACCTCTGAAAGAGTATGTCATTCTGACTGTCGGAGCGATGTGCTCTGCTGTATGCAGGCAGTGCTGGGCAAAGCAATATCCAGCCAGCTCTTGCCTGCATAGTTATGTAATAACTCCACGGAGACTTTAGGCAGCCAATGTTATGGGGGCACACCAATGTTATGGGGGCACACATCAATGAACACATTAATTTTATAGGGGGTGGTGCAGTACACAGTGCATAAAAACAAAATATCAAAAACTGCATGTGACCACACAGAAAACCTTTCAATTAGGGTGTGCATTTCTTCCCTCCCAAAGAGAAAGGACCCCTTTCTTAGCCCCAGAGGCACAAGACTCCTAACCAAAGGTAAGGCACATTCAGGTCCATCTAGCCAAAAGGCCCAGTGGACCCTGCTCCTCTTGATCATCCAAGTTGGCCAATAAGTACTAGGTGGGGGGATTCTCCTGAAGAGAGCCCCCCCCCCCCCCCCAAGGCAGGGGAGGAAGGAGCTTGATGGCCACAAATCCTCCCCCTAGACTTTAGGGTAGGCCTGAAGACCCACATCCTACCATCCCAGTCAAAAGGAACACATACGTACAGTAAGTGCAAGATGACACACACGTGAATACAATAAATAAATTTGCAAAATAAAAAAGGTACCACTATGAGGTTGATTTTACAAGAGACAAATAGACTGTTCACTTTGAAGGGCAATATTTCTTCCCTGGTGACACTGGGGATCAGGACATTTAGAAAGAATTAATCCCTAACATGGACACAGACTGCAATAAAAATCTGAGTGGTTCTAATTCTCAACCAATGTATTCAAATGTATCCAAATCTTAAACAAAGTTTGCCTTTATTTAAACTTTAAAACACTTAAATCCAAACTCTTGGATGAGCAAATAATGTTTACACACAAACTGAGATGAATATAATTAGAGTTTATACATATATAATAGGCATTATCCTGATCAAACTACTAAGGTTAGAAAGAAGTCTGAATATGAAACACATGACTGAGTAACACGGTATTAGGGGTGGGGTAATCCCCAGGGACATAGGAGTCACATTAGTTAAGGAAGCACTCTAGGGTGGGGCAAAGACAGAGGGAGGGGGTGGGTTTTCATCAAAAGAAAATAAAGAGAGAGTGAGGTGTTTTTTTTTTCTCTCTTATAATAATGGAATAAGGGCTAGGAGATAGTGTGGCCATAAATGGCCTCTTACACATTTGGTGTTATGGGGTTATTTTTTTTTTGTAATAATTATAATAAGGTAATAAGGGATGGGAGGTAGCGTGGCCATTAAATGGCCTCTTACACATTCGGTGTTTTGGGGGTTCCCCCCTTTTTTTTTCTCTTTTTTTTTTTTTTTTTTTTACAATAGTTAAATAAGGGTTGGGAGATAGAGTGGCTTTGTTTTTTTGTTTTTTTGTTTTTTATACAGTATATATTTGGGGGGTAGGGAATGGTGACAGAATTAGGATAATAGGATTTTGAGTGGAAGAGTGGTTTTTAGGAATGAAGTGGTGGAGCCGGCCCATTCTCCATACAAATAAGGTGTGGGCTAAGGGGGGGAGTGAGTTGAAAGGGGGGCCCTTTTTTTTTAAATAAAATAAAAATTTGATAATTAAAAAAAAAAAGAAGAAAGAAGTCTGAAGGTTTTTGTGAAAAGATTTATGATAATCAATATGAATTAAATATTGAAACAGTTAAGTTGGTCATTTTGTCTTGGATATTTATCATAGTTATCATTTGTGGTAGCAGGAAATATTCCATCGTGGTCGTTTGCACAGAGAATATTTGTTTATTCACTATGGAATGTGTAGACGAAACACAAAAAAACATTGCTATAGCAATGCTGGGAGTGCTGGCCATACAAGAAATGGAGAAAGAGCAAAATAAAAGGAGAATAATATGGAGCAAGGATTGGCTGAGGAACAAAGAGCGTTTTTCCCACATGAAATTACTAAAGGAATTGGAAGGAGAATAATCCTGATGACTTTAAGAACTATCTACGTATGCCAGATGACTGCTTTCAACATCTATTGGGATTGGTGTCACCACTAATAACCAAACAAGACACAGTTTTGAGACACTCCATAACTCCAGACCATTGCAGCCTTACGTTTCCTAGTCACTGGTAGGAGTTTGGAGGACCTAAAGTTCAGCACAGGGATCTCTGCACAGTCGTTGGGACGCATGAAACCTGTGAAGCCATCTTTAATGTGTTGAAAAATGAATATTTGAAGGTAATTTTTTTTGTTATTATTTGTTTATTGTAAATAAAACTAGACACAACAAATGTTGTTTAGGCCCCACCAAAGCCTGACAACAGTATATAGATAGTTATATTTTGAACCATGTAATGCAATAGTTCAACTGCGCACATAAATTCAATAAGATATTAAATAAAACCAAAACAGTTTGTCATATGTCATCATGGACAGACTAATCTCAATAATCAAATATGTCTAACATGACATAGTGAAAATGTGTGCAAAAGAAAGAAACGTGACATATTTTATTGTAATGTAAAAACAAACCTTTATACCCAAACATATATTACAAGGATGTGTAATGATATTCTAGCATCCAGCTGCTTTGCGGATATTCTTGTTGTGCTAATGGAGCATGCCACTGATGTTGGTGCTGAGGTTGTACTGGAGGATTGCCATATGAGGTGTTGCACTCAGCCAAATGTGTATTCTTGGTTAACTCACCTCTCAGTCCATTATTAAATAGCTGAATTAATATTGGCTCAAGAAGTTGTTTCTGGTCATCTGACATCCTGCAATTTTTTTTTAGCGGTTAGGCCACCCAAATCATCGCATTCATCTCTCTTCTGATTAAGAGCAGCAGTTGCTTTTAAAAAGAAATTGTTTAGAGTCTTGGTATGACATTTTTCCTATTACTTGGTGTTGTTGCTGAGGTAGGAAGGAAGCTTTGTGAAGTAGTATTTGCCATATCCTGTATAATATACATTTACATTTTGTATTTAATATAATATTTCTTTTACTTTTACAGTTCCCATCATTATCCAGTGAATGGAAAATTATAGCCAAGCAATTCCAGGATCACTGGAATTTCCCAAACTGTGGAGGAGCCCCAGATGGCAAACCATTAAGGCTCCTGCCTCCTTCAAATTCAGGATCTTATTACTACAACAACAAAGGATTCTTCGGTATAATACTAATGGCTCTAGTCAATGCCAAATATGAATTCCTATTCATTGATATTGGCAAAAAATGGAAGAAATTCTGATGGAGGAATAATTGAAAAAACAGAATTCCACACCCGTTTGAGAAATGGAACATTACATCTACCCACAACAGAGGAGACGGTCGAAGGTTTGAGCTTCGTTTTCGTGGCAGATGATGCATTTGCTTTAGGGGAGCATATTTTTAAACCTTTTCCCCTGAAGAACCTCTCAAGGGAGCAAACAATCTATAAATTACAGACTATCCAGGGCAACGCATGTGGTTGAGAATGCTTTTGGAATCATGTCTAATCGAATTAGAATTTTTCACACGGCAATCAACCTTAGCATTCACAAAATTTATATGATTGTACATTGTTGTTGTGTATTACATAACTATTTGCACCATACTAGTGCCTCCTACATGCCACAGTCTCATCTTGACAGGGAAGATACTGTTGCAGGAAATGTCATACTTGGAGAGTGGAGAAATGACACAAAGGGACTCATGAATATAGCTCGTGCACAACCATGGCTTCCTACTCAACTTGCATGCCAAATCCGTCTAGACTTCATGGACTACTTTATGGGACGTAGCGTTGTTGAATGGCAGAACGGTATTTAATCATTTTATGTAAATGTGTAATGCTGTCATTTATAAAACCACTGAGGATATATAAAGTTTATGTAGTTGCAAAAGAAATAAAATACATTTTTACATGATGTAACCATTAATTATACCAATATTATTTCTGTTTGACATTCATTGTTTCATGTGAATTTAAAGTACTGCATATTCCTAAAAACATGAGGGAAAAAAAATTATTATAATAAAATAAATTGTTGGCATCAAACTGGACACTGAGGGTCTTGCATCATTTTGATCAGTGAGGAAACGCAAGCTTTCAAAATACCACAAGCGTGGAACATAGATTTCATCTGTACCTGCTCCAGATTTTTTAGATTCTAGAATTGTATTCATTTCCTTTTTAACCACTTGATCACTGGGCACTTAAACCCCCTTCCTAACCAGAGTAATTTTCAGTTTTTGGTGCTTTCACATTTTAAATGTCAATTACTCAGTCATGCAACACTGTACCTATATGAAATGTTTGTCCTTTTTTTCACACAAATAGAGTTTTCTTTTGGTGGTATTTAATCACCGCTGGGTTTTTTATTTTTTGTGCTATAAAAGATAAAAGACCAAAAATGCATTTTTCTTCGTTTCTGTTATAAAATTTAGCAAATTAGTATTTTTTCTTCATAAATTTTGGCCAAAATTTATACTGCTACAGTGGGGCAAAAGGGTATTTAGTCAGCCACGAATTGTGCTTCCCACTTAAAAACATGAGAGAGGCCTGTAATTGTCATCATAGGTATACCTCAACTATGAGAGACAAAATGTGGAAACAAATCCAGACAATCACATTGTCTGATTTTTGAAAGAATTTATTTGCAAGTTATGGTGGAAAATAAGTATTTGGTCACCTACAAACAAGCAAGATTTCTGGCTCTCACAGACCTGTATCTTCTTCTTTAAGAGGCTCCTCTGTCCTCTACTCATTACCTGTATTAATGGAACCTGTTTGAACTTGTTATCAGTATAAAAGACACCTGTCCACTACCTCAAACAGTCACACTCCAAACTCCACTTTGGTGAAGACCAAAGAGCTGTCGAAGGACACCAGAAACAAAATTATAGACCTGCACCAGGCTGGGAAGACTGAATCTGCAATAGGCAAGCAGCTTGGTGTGAAGAAATCAACTGTGGGAGCAATAATTAGAAAATGGAAGACATACAAGACCACTGATAATCACCCTCGATCTGGGGCTCCACGCAAGATCTCACCCCGTGGGGTCAAAATGATCACAAAAACAGTGAGCAAAAATCCCAGAACCACACAGTGGGACCTAGTGAATGACCTGCAGAGAGCTGGGACCAATGTAACAAAGGCTACCATCAGTAACACGCTATGCCACCAGGGACTCAGATCCTGCAGTGCCAGAAGTGTCCCCCTGCTTAAGCCAGTACATGTCCGGGCACGTCTGAGGTTTGCTAGAGAGCATTTGGATGATCCAGAAGAGGATTGGGAGAATGTCATATGGTCAGATGAAACCAAAGTAGAACTGTTTGGTAGAAACACAACTCGAGGAGAGAGAATGCTGAGTTGCAACCAAAGAACACCATACCTACTGTGAAGCATGGGGGTGGCAACATCATGCTTTGGAGTTGTCTCTCTGCAAAGGGAACAGGACGACTGATCCGTGTACATGAAAGAATGAATGGGGCCATGTATCATGAGATTTTGAGTGCAAACCTCCTCCCATCAGCAAGGGCATTGAAGATGAAACGTGGCTGGGTCTTTCAGCATGACAATGATCCCAAACACACTGCCCGGGCAACAAAGGAGTGGCTTCGTAAGAAGCATTTCAAGGTCCTGGAGTGGCCTAGCCAGTCTCCAGATCTCAACCCCATAGAAAACCTTTGGAGGGAGTTGTAAGTCCGTGTTGCCCAGCGACAGCCCCAAAACATCACTGCTCTAGAGAAGATCTGCTTGGAGTAATGGGCCAACATACCAGCAACAGTGTGTGACAACCTTGTGAAGACTTACAGAAAACGTTTGACCTCTGTCATTGCCAACAAAGGATATATAACAAAGTATTGAGATAAACTTTTGATATTGACCAAATACTTATTTTCCACCATAATTTGCAAATAAATTCTTTCAAAAATCAGACAATGTGATTGTCTAGATTTGTTTCCACATTTTGTCTCTCATAGTTGAGGTATACCTATGATGACAATTACAGGCCTCTCTCATCTTTTTAAGTGGGAGAACTTGCACAATTGGTGGCTGACTAAATACTTTTTTGCCCCACTGTACATATCTTTGGTAAAAAATAACCCAAATCGGTGTATATTATTTGGTCTTTGTGAAAGTTATAGAGTCCACAAGCTATGGTGACAATCTCTGAAAATTAATCACACCTGATGTACTGACGGCCTATTTCATTTCTTGAGACCCTAACAAGCCAAGAAAGTACAAATACCCCCCAAATGACCTCTTTTTGGAAAGTAGACATTCCAAGGTATTTATTAAGAGGCATGGTGAGTTATTTGAAGTTGTAATTTTTTCCCACAATTCTTTGCAAAATGAAGATTTTTTTTTTCTTTTTTGTTTTTCACAAAATTGTTATATTGGCCGGTTATTTTTCACACACAGCATATGAATAGCACAAATTACACCTCAAAACACATTCTACTACTCCTCCTGAGTATGGCGATACCACATGTGTGAGACTTTTACACAGCGTGGCCAGATACAGAGGCCCAATATGTAGGGAGCACCATCAGGTGTTCTAGGGGCATAAATGTCAAATCGAATTTGACTACCTATTACACTTTTGTGAGGCACTCTAGTGGCATGAATGAGAACTGATGTGGCATGGATGAGCATGAATGGGGATGGATATGCTGGGGATGGCTGAATATGGATGGGATGACTGAGCATGAATGAGTATCGCTGATTAGGGATGAGTGGCTGAGCATGGATGGATGAGTGTTGCTGAGTATGGATGGATAGATGAGTATTGCTGAGTATGGATGGATGGATGAGTATTGCTGAGTATGGATGGATGGATGAGTATGGATGGATGGCTGAGCATGGATGGATGAGTATTGATGAGGGTGGATGGCTGAGTATTGCTGATTATGGATGGGGATAGATGGGATGGCTGAGCATGGATGGATGGATGAGGCAAGAATTGTCACAGATCAGCACTGTGGGCATTACACATCCAGCCCACAGCGCTGCAGCACCTGATCTCTCCCCTCTCCGCTCACACTGTACTGATCGGTACAGAGAGGGGAGAGAGGAACCGGATATGACGCCGGTTTGTTTACAAGTGATGGCTCCGTCATTTGACGGAGCCATCACGTGGTAAGCGGCCGCTGTCAGTGTGGCCACGGATATTCCCGGGTGCGCGCCCCAGGGGGCGCGTGGGAGCGCGATTCTGGGAGGATGTTAATGTATGCCCTCCCAGAGTTATCAAGTCGCGCTGTAGCCGTCATTGGGCTATGGCGAGGTCGGCTAAGGGTTAAATATGGTGCGCAAATTTGCTATTTTGCCTTTTATATCCGCTTTTGCATATACAATAGTGCATAGCTCTTGCAATTTAGTATAGGCCTCATTTCGCTTCATCCGGTCACTATATTCCTTTTGACCAAACTTTCCATAAGCAGGACATACATGTCTATAAACTGAGGTAAAAATTCAGGAGAGGTAAACTTTTCTACCATTCTGCCTAAAAAAAAAAAAGTAAACACAAATCATAAACTCTTCAAATACAACAAAGTTATAACATAAAGTCTGTCACAACTGTGCATAAACTACTGCAGCTTGCTTCACATATTTCAGATTGCTTCATGTACACACAAGTACAACATACAGTAATGGCAATGTATAGCTGCTACAGACTTTTTTAAAAAAAAAAACATACAGGAAAATGTATATTAAAAACATAGAGGAAAATTTACCTGGAAACAATTCTCAACCAGATAAATCGTTCGTCGTACGATCGTTATGACGTAGCCATGTGATCTCACGTGGTTTCAGAGATGACTCCGCCCTTCTTCTACTTCTGGAGTCATCTTCACCAACACACATGGTGGAGGTTGCAGAGGCTTCTACAGCTGCAACAAGGCATCAGGGCCCAATAAAAGAAAAGGCCACAGCTATGGCTTTTGAAGAGATGGTCAGTGTCATGTTGAAGATATTGGAAAGAAGGGATTATGATGGCAGATTGGCAAATTATCCAAAGCCAAATACCAGGAAAGACAGAATTATGCAGAAGGTGGTGGAGTCCCTGTACAGCAAGCATGGTGTAATTAGCCTAGGCTTATGACATCATGCACAGCTCTCTCACTCTTGTGAGAGTTTGCCAGGAAGAGAGGGGGGAATGAGTCATAGGCGGGCCAATGAGGGCTGCAGAGCTGGAGGTGTGCTTCTGTGTGTCTGTGTAAATCCAGGAAGTGAACAGGCAGCAGCTTCAGCTGCCCACAGTTAAAATGGTTGCAGTCAGACTTGGTGGAGGTAGATTTCAGAAGCATATTTGGCAAGTACAGAGTCACAGTATATATAAAATAATATGCAAAGTGGTTGGAGGGAAGCTTCAGAATGGCAAAGATGTTTTTATTACAAATTATGTGAGCAGACTGTAGTTCCTTTTTAAATGCACACTACAATAGTAAGATAATGGCCATACCTTTTGAATTTTGCATTACCTGATATAGTATATTTCTTTTTATTATTAATAAAGTTTTAAATATATTACCATTTGTTATAATATGATATAAATTGTATTAAAATACATCTAAGATTTTCTGAAATTCAGTTTTTGTTTGAATTTATAATTTTCACATATGCTATATTATACTCGTGTATGCTTTACATTTTCTTATTCATTATATGTACCACTAATGCTGTTATTTTCCTTTTTATGTCAATTATTAAAAACTTATTGGAAAAAAAAATAATTGTAAACCTGAACATCTGCCAGAGGTCAGAATGTTACATGAGGAAGTAAAGCAGACAGGAAGTGTCCTGTTTATTTTTCTCTGTGCCTCGGGTACTGAAGTGCTGATAAGTTTAATTAATATCCAAACTTGCAATGCCTTCTACACGGATCACAGAACTGGTTGACAATACAGTGTAGCTCTCTGATGTCTACAGTTGGTCAGCAACATATTTTTTCTATACCGTAGACAAATATGACGTTTAGTTATCATGTTCTATAAAATGGTTGCCTGGAAACCTCCTTATGATCTCACGGGAGGATTAAAGGATGAACAAAGTAATAACTTCAAAGCAATATTAGTGTTTTGTTGGATTACGGCACCTTCATAATCCTCTGTGACAATTTACAAACAGTTCACAAATATAAAATGAAATCTGATTATAATGAATTATGATCATGATAAATTGGTAGTACAAAATGTCCGTCTCTGAACAAATACAGCGCACTGAGTTGGAAATCAATGAATTCTGGAAACATGACTGTAGATGCTTAAGGAACATTTTTATCAGGGAACATTTCATCGCTGAAACAGCATTACAGTGCGCCCGTACAAACTCAGATCTTCTGTATGATGTGATTAGAAATGCTGAAGTTAAATGAACTAGTCGGCAGAATTTATAAATCAATTGTTTTCATTTTTTACACTTCAATATCCGTTCAAAAAAGCAATATTGTTGTTAACATTTAAATGTTTTTTTTTTGCATACTCTTTTATTTAGTAAAAATAGCAATGTTAAAAGGAAATGTAAATATAGAATTCATTGGTTATGTTTGTATGTTACAGTACACCTTTTATGATGCCTACAACTAAACAAAAATCAATTGAGCTGTAATGTACGATATGACTGCTTTGGGTCCCAGAGGTGGGTGGCGGAGCCCTAGCAGAGAAATCGCTTATCCAGTACTCTATCATTAAAGTGGTTCTAAAGTCATAATGTTTTTTACCTTAATGCATAAGCTGTCCTGGCCTCCCTGCCCCTAGACTCTTACCTGACTCCTATCATGGCTCCAGCACTGTTCCGGCTGCAGCGCCGCTCCTCCACTTCCTGGACTCACAGGAAACATAGGCAGCAGCGGGAGTCGTAGGCTGCTGCTCTACTATCAGTCAAACTCCTGTAAGGAGGAAGCAGGGGGGGAATGGGGGGGGGGACATGGCTTACCGGCACTGTGTTTTTTATGGACACACCAGATGTGCTGATATGTGTATAAAATTACAACAGTTCTCACCATCGTGTGTTGCACTGATGTGCATTTTACTGCACTGAAGAAAGGTAGAACAGGCTCTACATTTGTGACACAATGCGAGTAAGGATGGATGAGGCAAGAGGCATCTAGGTGAACCGCAATGTGGGAGTCAAAACAGTCAGTTGAAGTTTTCTTCACAAATAAAGCTTTGTGAAATTTAAAAAAAATGGGTGCAGCGCATGTTAACATGCATCTGTGGAGGAGAGAAGGTGTCATCAGTTAGCTCAAGGCACAGGGGCAAGAAGAATAATTTTGATTTAAAGTGAACTTATCCTTTAAGCACAAAAAAGGGAAATTCAGGCGCTATGCAATGATACTCAGTTTATTCGCAGCTGGGAGGTAAACCGTGAGCACCAGTTATGATGCCCAAACATAACAATATAACCAACAAAGATCCTCAAGGAAAGCACTGAGAGATTCTTTAGGTCTGTGCTTTGTGTTTGTGGCTATACAGACTTATAGAATCCCTCAGTGCTTTCCTTGAGGATCCTTTTTGGATATATTATCCTTTAGACACCTTTCACACTCGGGCTGTGGCCCCGTTAGCGCTAAAGCAACGCTTTTCGGCTGCTAGCGGGGCTCTTTTAAACCCAAAGAAGGGGTTAAAAGTAACGTGTTGCGGCGCTTTCAAAGTGCTTTTCAGGCGCTTTGGAAGCAACGCCCATTCATTTCAATGGGCAGGGCATTTTGGGAGCGCCAAATACAATGCTCCCAAACCGCCCCAGAGATGCTGCTTGCTGGACTTTTCCTAACGTCCCACAAGCGCACCACCACAGTGTGAAAAGACACACTGAAATAAATGGGAGGTTTTTAGGCAGTATGGGGTCTTAAGTAGTTGCCTCAACTTTGTGACTTTCTTTATTGTGGTAGCTGTGTTAGTTTTTTTTTGTTTTGTTTAAGCTGTGCCCCCCTTTATTTTTGCTTGGTGATCCTGTCCATGACATGCTTCCTGTTCCAGGGTAACAATGCTTACTCACCAAACTACATCTTTGGAGGAGCATTGCTGTTACTCTAGGACAGAAACACCATCTGCTCCCCTCACGATTATTATATAGGGGGATGTGTTTTGGAGTTTATATAAGATGACTGGGAAGTCTAATATTATTGTTTGAGGTTTCAATTCAGTGTGCAAAATGTTAGAATCACACTGGTTTTCTGGCAGGGTTAACAGAAAATGTTAATCAGAAAATGTTCTGATTAATGTTCTGAACTGGTAAGCTACAATATATTACGTTGTTCTTGAGATTAGATACACTTTAGGGGTTGTAAACCCTCGTGTTTTTTCACCTTAATGCATCCTATGCATTAACCACTTAAGGACCAAGCCTCTTTCTGAGATTTGTTGTTTACAAGTTAAAAACAATTTTTTTGTATAGAAAATTACTTAGAACCCCCAAACATTATACATTTTTTTCTAACACCCTAGAGAATAAGATGGCGGTCGTTGCAATACTTTCTGTCACACCGTATTTGTGCAGCGGTCTTACAAGCGCACTTTTTTTGGAAAAAATACACTTTTTTGAATTAAAAAATAAGACAAGAGTAAAGTTAGCCCAATTTTTTTATATTGCGAAAGATAATGTTACACTGAGTAAATTGATACCCAACATGTCATGCTTTTGTCACTTTTATTAAAAATTGTTACTTTTATTCCTATTACAAGGAATGTAAACATCCCTTGTAATAGAAAAATTCATGACAGAACCTCTTAAATATGAGATCTGGGATCAAAAAGACCTCAGATCTCATATTTACATTAAAAGGCAAAAAAAAAAAAATGTTGTCTTTTAAAAAAATGGCCCTTTAGGAGCTATGGGGCAGAAGTGACATTTTGACGTCGCTTCTGCTCTGCAATGATATGGAGACAGGTGGGGCCATCTTCCCCTCACTCGTCTCCATGTCAGGCCACGAGAAGGATCCAATCACCTCCGCCGCTGCCAACTGCTCCGGTAAGCGGCGGAGGGCACCAGATCACGGCGGGAGTGGGGGGGCCCTTTCCCGCCGCCGATAAAAGTGATCTCGTGGCGAATCCACCGCAGAGACCACTTTTACCTTAAACCGGACCGCTCACTGAAGAAGAGGATACTGGGGTTATGACAGCAGCTAGCTGCTGCCATAACAACAATACCCTCCTTCAAAGTACCGACGTATAAAGACGGTGGGCGGTCTGGAAGTGGTTAAGGTAATAAAACACCTGGCAGTCACCAGCCCCCCAGCCCCCCCCCCCCTGTTTTACTTACCTTAGCCCTGGAATTTCACCTGGCGCAGACGCGCTCTTCCTTTGCCCAGGGTTCTCGGCTCTTGGATAGATTGATAGCATTGGCTTCCGCTGCTGTCAATCAAATCCAATGACGTGGGTGTCGGGGGCGGGGCTGAGTCCAGCATTCCTGTCTATGGACACAAATGCTGGACTCAGGAGCGTGCCTGCAAGGTAACCCCCCTGGTGAGCGCTTCTCCTAGGGGGTTATCTAATAAGAGGAGGAGGCGCGAGAGCCGACGAGGGACTCCAGAAGACGAGGTTCGTCTGTGAACTGCACAGTGGAGGTAAGTGCCGGTTCACACTAGACGCGGCACGACTTGCAGGTCGCCTCACCGAGGCGACCTGCACACGACTGCCGGGGCGACTTGCAAGACGACTTCTGTATAGAAGTCTATGCAAGTCGCCCCCAAAGTAGTACAGGAACCTTTCTTCTAAGTCGGAGCGACTTGCGTCGCTCCGATTAGAACGGTTCCATAGCACAGAACAGGAGGCGACTTGTCAGGCGACTAGGTCGCCTGACAAGTCGCCCCTGTGTGAACCGAGCCTGAGTATGACATGTTTGTTATTTAAAATAAAAAAAACACGACCCTTTACAATCACTTTAAAGTCACTGTAGCAGTAGCCGGAAGATGTTAGCACAGAATAGCCTTGTAAAAGAAGAAAAGGATGAGGACAGGTGAGGGAAATCTTTGCTCTCTTCAGCTGCCACTGCTATCCATTACTTTCAGGTGTGACGGCTAACATTGTATTTGAATCTGTCTTGACATCTTCCTCACTGCCGCTGAACTGTTCAAAATTTGTTCCATGGGTGACCCTGTCAGCACCAGCCAACAACTTTGACAAAAGTTGACTGAAAAAAAGACTGCATGCGGAAAATTCAATCAGAATAGCCCAAACCATAGAAAAAGAGAAAGGTGCGCCAGAATAAAATTGAATAAGAGTCTAAGATCATTTTAATTTTTATTAAAAAAAGGTAATTTTAAAACAACCAACGCATTTCGTGGCATTGGCTGTTTTTGTATGACTTTTTAAAAATAAAATTAATTAAAATGATTTTGGGCTCTTTTATCTAATTTTGGTCCCTTCTGTATTTCTGTGGTTTGAGATACTGTTGGGTGCTTATTGAGGGAAGCCTTGCCAGAGATATTGACCTGTTTGAAGTTTTCTGCTATCTGATTACACTTGTAAGCCTAAATGTTCTCAGCGCCCATGTTGTCTGAAGAGTACAATAGCAGGCACTGCAGATTCCTCCATTCCCATGGGGAATTCTTTGCCTAAAGCCTAGTACACACTACTATTTTTTTTTTGTCCATTCAACCTAGTGGGTTGAAAGAAAAATAAACTCACAGCTTAGGTCAGAGCCGCTGTACTAACAATCTGATGTTAGTACAGCAATCACTAAACAATAAAACAAAACAATCTCCCTCTATGCACTCTCAACTTTCGAGATTGCCTCTGCCACAATAAAGTGATTTCACTTCAAATAAATATAAAGAAAACTATACAGTGTAGCACAACCTCTAATAAATCTGTAAATCAAATATCACAATAAAGTAAAACGTCATCCTAGAAAATCTCCTCCAGCTCAGTGTCAGCTTCCAGGTTCCCTATGGGCTGAGTCTGGAGAGCGAGTCATCTCGTGGCCATCTCTATCTGTGATTAATGTTTGACACATGTGAGATACAATAATAAAAAAACATAAGTTGCGCTTATAATATAAACACTCAAAAAAAGTGACATTTGTAAAGAGTGATGAGAAAAATAAATGAATGAAAAAATATGATAAATAAAGGAAAGGTGAATTGAGTCCATACACAAATCAGAAACAGAGCACTGATGGGAGGAAGCAAGTCCAATGAGAAGGTGTAATGGCGTACGTAGTGGCGCCATTACGCCCCATGTGACCCCGGTACACGGGTGTTCGTTTTGTTTTTAAGCTTGCTGGCTAATTTTAAATGTGTTTTGCGGCGGTTTTTTTTCCGCTTGCTATATCTCAAGCAATAAAGGCTTTTTAGATACTTTATTACACTATTGGAGTTCTTCGTTTTTACACTCATGGCCCTCTGGCCAATTAGTGATATCCTTATGCCGCGTACACATGACCGGACTTTCCGTCAGAGTAGACTCTGACGGTCTTTCTGACGGAGTTCCGCTGAAACAGACTTGCCTACACACGATCACACCAAAGTCCGTTTGTTTAGAATGCGATGGTGTACGACGGGACTAGAAAAAGGAAGTTCAATAGCCAGTAGCCAATAGCTGCCCTTGCGTCGTTTTTGGTCCGTTTTTGGTCCGTTTTTGGTCCGGACTAGCATACAGACGAACGGTTTTCCCGATGGGGATTGAGTCCATTGGAAACATTTGAAACATGTTCTATTTCTAGGTCTCTTAGAATTCAAGAAAGAAAAAATACGATAAAGCCCACACACGATCGGAATGTCCGACGGAATGATTCCGTCGGACCTTTCCTGCCGGAAAGTCCGGTCTTGTGTACGCGGCATTAGATTGGAATTTCGGCCCCCTTGTCTTTGAATACCATGGAGATCTGAGGCTACGGAGGCACAAGAGATTCATCTGTCCCTGCAGAGGGCTGTATCTGCTTACGATTAAGACCTTGCTATTTAGGGGGTCCACCGTCTCTGGTAAGGGCACTTGTATACTAAGTGGGATTCACTTCCAATCAGGGATTTTCTTCACATCATTTTCCCCTCCTTTCTCCCTCTGTAAAGGTGGACGAACCCTGGATTTTGCCTTCTCATTGGACTTGCTTCCTCCCATCAGTGCTCTGTTTCTGATTTGTGTATGGACTCAATTCACCTTTCCTTTATTTATCATATTTTTTCATTCATTTATTTTTCTCATCACTCTTAACAAATGTCACTTTTTTTGAGTGTTTATATTATAAGCACAACTTCTGTTTTTTATTATTGTTATTCACCATAGAGGTATTTAATGTTTTTTGTTGCAGCTGTATTTTTAGATATTTTTCTCTAGCGCGGTATTTACCCCTTTACACTTTATATTTATATGTGAGATACAGCTAGCACGGCTTAAGTGCTTTTTACTGAGAGTAGATTTCTATGTTTTTAAGCTCAATAAATATTTGATACAGAGAGCACTAGATTGGATGCATTTTATTCCCCTCTCTATATGTATATCAGCTTACCTGGAAGCTGACACTGAGCTAGAGAAGATTTGGAGCATTAAGGATGCCATATTTCCATCATTAAGTCCCTTAGGCCTCATGCACACTGGGTGTTTTTTGACGTTTTTACAGCAGCTGTTTTTGGCTTCGGACGTTTTTTTCTACAGTCAATAAACTCTCCAGCATGTTATCCCATGTGTCCATGCACATATATGCACTAACACTATCAACTGTTTTTGGCTGAGGCGTTTTTTGACTGTTAAAAACCCTCAAAACTAGTGGGTTCTGAGAGGAGTTTTTCAGTTGTAAAAACTAACATCAAAAAATGCCTAAAAACACAGATAAACGCTCAAAAGTGCAGCTCAACAGCGTTTTTTAACGTTTTTGATCCCATTGAAAAAAAAAACGCTAACGCTAAAAAACGTTATTGCAAAAACGTTTAAAAACTTTGAAAAACTCTCTGCAAAGTTACTGGCATTTTTAACACGTTATTATAAGGTCCAGTGTGCAAGAGGCCTTAAAGGGAACCCCTGCTTGTTGTGACCTGACTGGTAATGCAAGGGTCATGATATTGAGGTGAACAGCTAGTGGAGTACAAGTGGTGGCAGGCACTTAACACTGAATATTGCAAGAATTTTCACTTGGTGGTGGATCATTTATTATTATAAATGGACTATTATTATTTGATTTCATTTATATTGTCACATCACTTTTATATTATTTTCATTATTTTGTTATATGGAGATTGATGCATATTTAGTTGCTTATTAGCACATTGTTTACATCTACTATATTGTGAGATTTAAGTTAACAGATTTATTAGAGGTTGCACTACACTGTATAGTTTTCTTTATAGTACAGCACTCTCTCCTGCTGTTCTATTGTGTTCTGACGGGGGGGGGGCGCCCCCCCAACCAGAACTCTCCGGTTAGCGCATTCAGACATTGGCTGAGAGCTCTGAATGGCAGAGCCTCCGACAGAAGATGACCGAATGGCTGGCTTCTGTCAGATTGGCTGCCATACACACAGGGCGAATGTCTTGATGACTTTTATAGAACCGACTGATGTCACCCAACATTCAGCCTGTGTGTACTAGGTTTAACACTGAAAGCTTCCCAAGAAGTGTAGAGAGAATAGTAAAAAAACTCATTAAAGTACTTGGACCAGGCTGTAATTTGCATCTGCAGTACAGTCTACGGGGGGGGGGGTGTCCAGGAACTGGCTTATACATCAGAATACTGTCTGCAGGGAGTTTGGTAGGTAGGATAGTCCACACAGTGGCGGCCCGTATGGACGGGGTGCAGGGGTACTCCTCCCTAATCCATGCGTCCGGCCCCTAATCTACATGCAGGGTGCCAGACGCATAGATTCCAATGTGGTTTTTTTTTTTAAGCTCATGATTTTTTTTTTTTAAGCTCATGATTAGAGCCTGGGGCTCTAATTGGCTTCAAAAAAGGGTGGGGTAGGGGCGCAGAGCACTGCTCCCTGAGCCCACCCATTTGTGGGACAATAGTTAAATTAATATTCGCTATTGTCTTCCTGATTCTCCTTCTGGCCAATCAGGAAGCAGGTCCTAAGACCCGATTGGGAGTCTCAGGACCCACTTCCTGTTCAGCCGGGAGGAGAAGCAACAGCCCCGGCTCTTCCTTCTCCCTGCCTCCTAAGGTAAGGTCTGTCTCCTGCTGGGGGGGTTGTGGCGGTGGATCAGCGTTGCCTTCTCCTCTGTCTGATCAGTCGATCAGCACCTTCTCGTCCGCCGCATGTCTCCTGTAGGGGGGCCTGGTGCTTGTGGTGATCGTCTCCTTCCTAGGGGGTTGGCGTTAGTTTGCTGCCCCCTCCCCTCCCCCCCCCCCAAATATTTAGCCCCAGCCACCACTAAGTCCACAAATATGAATTGCGACAGATAAACTTATCAGTGTGCTGCGGCTCCTTAATTGCCCAGTTACAGGGTGGGGCGGATCATGGACTAGGTTGTAATTTGAATCTGCAGTACAGTCTGTGGGGGGGGGGGGGTCCAGTTTCAAATCATTTGGTAGGAAAGATAGCTCACATATTATGTAGTTCAACAGATTATTTCGATTTTTGTCTGGAGTTCAGATCTAATTTAACTAGTCTTTTTAAAGACTGCAGTTATAAAACATTCAGTTCTGCTCCTGTTACTTTACATACTTACCGACGAATAAACTCTTCTGCACGAGCCAACTTATAATTTATGATTAGTGGTCCTTTAAACTCTCTCTTACTTAGTAGACCTTTATTAATATGAACACGAGTGTCTCTTCCATTTAGATTGATTGCCATGTATTTTCATGAGACATATATAAATGAAACAGACGCCCATGCCTTCTTGAAGCAAAGGAATCATGACTATGAATACAGATTTATGTTTTTTCCTGTCAGGTTAAAAGACAGATGTAGTGGTAATTGCATCTTCTGGCAGTCTCTGCCTTCATTGTGGAAATGAAATACTCTGTTAACTGTTTCGCTTTTACATCTTTTAGCTCACCCACTGGGAGAATAGAGGAGTGCTTCATTTTCTATTATGCCTGCTCATTGTATCTTCAGCCTGAGAGTTTGGACATGTTGATTACTTGTAATATATTCATACAGCTCTGTGTTTATTGGTTTAATGCACTGCCTTTGACCCACCTAACCATACTTTCGGTAATTGTGCAGAGGAGCCTATGGCATCTCAGCCCGTGAGATTACATTGTTCTAATGATGGTAATGATGATCATAATACAATGCAGCATTCTCCGTGAACCCGGTCACGCTTGCTAAAATGAGCAAAACTCAAAAGACTGCACTTGTTCTATTCCATTGTTACCAGCATTTTATTGTCTGAGTGCTTAAAATAGGAGGAAAAACATGTCATTTATTAAAAAAAACAAAAAAAACTGTCCACTATGGATCAGAGCATGTTTGCAATGGCTGCAGAGGCCATAATAAATAGAAAGAAGGTGGAAAATCATAATCATAATTCTGTCTCTTCATGCAATTCCAGACAGACTCAATGTTGTTAGGATCTGGGCTCTGTAGGGGCCAAACCATCACTTCCAAGGTCTCTTTAATGACATTGGCTGTATACTGCATGCTTGGGGTCATTGTCCTGCTGCAGAATAAAGTTGGGGCCAATCACATGCCTCCCAGATGATATGGCATGATGGATAAGTATCTGCCTGTATTTCTCAGCATTTATTTGCAGAAATGGAGCCCCAAAGTTGCAAGTAACCCCCACCATGTTTCACTGTTGCCTACAGACGCTCATTATTGTAACGCTCTCCAGCCCTTCAGCGAAAAAACAGCCAAATATTTCAGATTTTGACTCTTCAGTCCAGAGCACCTGCTGCCATTTTTCTGCACCCCACTTCCTATGTTCTTGTGCATAGTTCAGTCGCTTAGCCTTGTTTCTACGTCAGAGGTATGGCTTTTTGGCCGCAATTCTTCCATGAAGACCACTTCACCTTATGAATCCCCCGATGATGTCAATTATGACGAAACACATTGGACCGATCTAACGCACGTGATGTCGCCACGTTTTCCATGCCATCTCTGGAATATCTGGATTTGTTCACTACTATGTTTGTATACGCAGTGTTGTTTTTATGATCTTCATGTGAGTATCCTTGCACTTTACTTTTAATAAATGTGTTTTATGGATTCACACTATTTGGGCATATCTGTTTTGATTCTATGAGGAGCCTTGTACCATCATCGTGGACATATATTTCCAATATAATCCTGAAGAACCGGAGGTATCATTAGGATCAGATGTAATTATCTGGGTCTTAGCACCGAATACTAGGATATTGTTTGCAGGCCTATCTGACTCCGTAATAGAATTCATAGATTCTGGTAAGAGTCCATCTAACTACTGGCGATGATCCACATGGTAAATATAGAAGCTTTCTGAGGCTTCTCATTACACAGCGGTGGATGTCGCTTTTGATTGGGACTGTTGTTTTCATCTAATCACATTTTAAACTGACTTATAATTTATATATATTTTTCACATGTTTTTGTTTATTTGCACAGTATGTCTGACTGTCTCTGCTAGCGGCTTTCTTTGTATATGCCAGCATGTTTTTTTTATTTTATGATGTCTGGCCAGACTTCTCCTGACAGTAGATGAGTGTACCTGGATCCCACTGGTTTCCGCCAGTTCTGTACTGATTGCACTGCTGGACATCTTCCAATGTCAAAGGGACGTAAGCATGATGTGTCTTTTATCTGCTGCATTAAGTTTCATTGGCTGATCACTGTCTCTACGGTCCTGAACATTGCCCGGTTCTTTGTGCTTCTTCAAAAGAGCTTGGACAGCATATCTTGAAACCCCAGTCTGCATTGAAATTTTTGCCTGAGACAGACCATGCTAATGCACTACAACTACCATATGTCCTGTTGCTGTGCTCAGTCTTGCCATGGTATATGACCTATGACATGAAACTGTCTTCCACAACCTCAATTTAGTAGCAGAGTTTGGCTGTTCCATGCCCAATTTTAAGCCTCCTACACAGCTGTTTCTGTTTCAGTTAATGACAACATACATGTGAAACTGGTAATGATCATTATCATTAGCACCTGCTTGATATAATTGATTAATCATACACCTGGATCTAATCCTACAAAATTCCTGACTTTGTGCAAGTGTACAAAGTATGCAAATGTAAGAATTGATGCTGGTTAGTGCATTGTAGTGTCATTCAAAACAAAGGTATGTAACGTGCATTGCTGCGCATTACAGCAACGTGGAGGTGTGAATGGGCCCTGAGAACTTTGGAGAAATATTTCAGTTGATTCTAGAAGTGACTTAAACTGACTTTGCCACTATTAAAAAAATAAATGAAAAAAAAAAGGCTGGCCTGCACAGAGGCCAGAGAAATATCCGTAGCAAAGAAAATTATTCATATCTATTTTGCTGTCCATGCCACTGAACGTTGCTGTCTTTAAGAAATAGGCTTTCAAGCGGTGTTCCGCCCCCCAAAAAAATTAAAAGCCAACAGCTACACATACTGCAGCTGCTGGCTTTTAACAATAGGACACTTACCTGTCCTGGAGTCCAGCGATGTCGACACCACAGCTGATGTTTCCATTGCAGCTAAGGGTACCGGCAGTGTAGCCTTACGGCTTCAAGCTGGGAACCCGACTGCGCATGCGCGAGGCCCCGCTCCTCTCTTCTAATGGCCTGGTGACAGGGAGAGGAGGAGGAGGGAGGAGGAGGGAGCCCCGCGGTGATGCCACGGGCTGTGGCCTGGACTCCCGGAAGTGGGAACAGGAAACAGGTACCCTGGTACCCTGTCCCCCCCCCCCCGGAAGGTGCCAATATTGGCACCGGAGGGGAAGAGGAGACGAATGACCAGAAGTTCCACTTTTGGGTTTCAGATGCTTGGTCCCCTGTTGCTCTCCGCTACATCACTACTGTGTCCTGTAGTGACAAAGGAGCCTGCGGATGAAACCACAATGCAGAGCAGGGGATGCCAGCATGTGACACCCCAAAAAATAATTTTTTAGTAAGTTTATTGCTGCAAGACAGCAAAGTTTCCTGGCATGGACAGCAAGATTGGTAAATATTATCGGTATTCTATGCAAGCTGGGCTTCTTTTTATATTTTTTTACGAGCCACTGTGGAACTGTAATTTCTTCTTTAGCTTTAAATAGAGTGAGGAAAAGTTATGGGCTCATAGTGATCATGGATATTTCAAGCATCATAGTAAGCAAGAAGCCATAACAATAACTTAAATGAATATTGTAATCTAATAAACAAAAGTAATAAAACATAACCATCCTATATTATAGTAGCAAACCATTCAACAAAGCTGTTGAAATGAATCAATTTCTCTCTCTCTCTCTTTCTCTCTCTTTCTCTCTTTCTCTCTCTCTCTCTCTCTCTCTCTCTCTATATATATATATATATATATATATATATATATATACAGTACACACACAGTATCTCACACAAGTGAGTGCACCCCTCACATTTTTGTAAGTATTTTATTATATCTTTTCATGTGACAACACTGAAGAAATTACACTTTGCTACAATGTAAAGTAGTGAGTGTACAGCTTGTATAACAGTGTAAATTGTCCCCTCAAAATAACTCAACACAGCCATTAATGTCTTAACCACTGGCAACAAATATAGCACACCCCTAAGTAAAAATGTCCAAATTGGGCCCAAAGTGTCAGCAATGTGGCCAGTGTGGCCACCATTATTTTCCAGCACTGCCTTAACCCTCTTAGGCATGGAGTTCACCAGAGCTTCACAGGTTGCCACTGGAGTCCTCTTCCACTCCTCCATGACGACATCACAGAGCTGGTGGATGCTAGAGACCTTGTGCTCCTCCACCTTCCATTTCAGGATGCCCAACAGATGCTCAAGAGGCTTTAGGTCTGGAGACATGCTTGGCCACCTTTACCCTCAGCTTCTTTAGCAAGGCAGTGGTCGTCTTAGAGGTGTGTTTGGGTTTGTTATCATGTTGCAATACTGCCCTGTGGCCCAGTCTCTGAAGGGATTGGTATTCATGAACTGTAGCTCTCCAGTGTCAGCAGCACTCATGCAGCCCCAGACCATAACACTCCCAACCACCATGCTTGATTGTAGGCAAGACACACTTGTCTTTGTGCTCCTCACCTGTTTGCCACCACACACGCTTGACACCATCTGAACCAAATAAGTTTATCTTGGTCTCATCAGACCACAGGATATGGTTCCAGTAATCCATGTCCTTAGTCTGCTTGTCTTCAGCAAACTGTTTGCAGGCTTTTGTGCATCATCTTTAGAAGAGGCTTCCTTCTGGGACGACAGCAATGCAGACCAATTTGATGCAGTGTGCGGCGTATGGTCTGAGCACTGACAGGCTGACCTCCCACCCCTTCAACCTCTGCAGCAATGCTGGCAGCACTCATACTTCTATTTCCCAAAGACAACCTCTGGATATGAGGCTGAGCACGTGCACTCAACTTCTTTGGTTGACCATAGGGAGGCTTGTTCTAAATGGAACCTGTCCTGTTAAACCGATGTATGGTCTTGTCCACCATGCTGCAACTCAGTTTCAGGCAATCTTCTTATAGCCTGGGCCATCTTTATGTAGAGCAACAATTTTTTTTTCAGATCCTCGGAGAGTTCTTTGCCATGAGGTGCCATGTTGAACTTCCAGTGACCAGTATGAGAAAGTGAGAGCAATAACACCAAATTTAACACACCTGCTCCCCAGTCACACCTGAGACCTTGTAACACTAACGAGTCACATGACACCGGGAGGGAAAATGGCTAATTGGACCCAATTTGGACATTTTAGGGGTATAGGGGTATACTCACTTTTGTTGCCAGCAGTTTAGACATTAATGGCTGTGTGCAGGGGCGGACTGACAACATTCAGGGCCCCCAGACCAAATAAAGCAAGGGCCCCCTGTCAGGCCCCGTCCATCACCCACCCCTAACCCTGCCCATGGCCCGCCCCTGACCTAGCCCCTACATTTTGCACAAAGTACAACTTCTGCCTTTTTTTTATGGGACCTGGAGGGGGGACTCTTTCTAACAGAGTGTACAGTGAACACCTTCATTCACTCTGGTCCTCACAGGACCCCCTCCTTGTGCCTTGACTATCACCCCTGCTCCAACCTCTCACAAAGTAGAAATAAAATTGGCACTGTGTAAATCTCCTCTTACCTTAACTATGGGTACTGTAGCTGTGGCCAGTTCCCACATCCTCTGTGGCTAGCTGGTTCCCACCTCCTCTGTGGTTGGCTGGCTCCTGCATCCTCTGTGGCTGGCTCCTGTGGGTGGCTGGCTCTCTGATGTGGGTGCGTCACTGTGGGTGGCTAGCTGGCTGGCACCCTGGCCCTGCTGTGGGTGGGTCATTGTGGGTGGGTGGCTGGCACCCTGGCCTTGTTGTGGGAGGGTCACCATGGGTGGTTGGGTGGCATGCACCCTGGCCCTGCTGTGGGTGGGTCACCGTGGGTGGTTGGCTGGCACATTGGCCCTGTTGTGGGTGGGTGGCTGGCTGGCACCCTGGCTGGCTGGTGTGTCCTCTCCCCCATTTTGGGCACATTTTGCCGACGTGAGGGAGGTACTTGGAGGGAAGTGGTGACCTTTGCCCTATCCAGGATGGTAGATCTAGAAGGTTTGCAGCAGGCCCTGTGCGTGAAGACACGTGGCGCAACACATAATGATGTCGTCTGTGTGTGCGGGTCCTCTCTGTGCCCATTTGAGAGTCTAAGTTAGAAAAGCCCTCATCAGTACCCATCAATGCAGCTTCTCCAGTGCCTCTCAATGCAGCCTCACCAGTGCCAATCAGCGCAGACTCAACAGTACCAATCAGTGCAGCCTCACCAGTGCCAATCAGTGCAGCCTCACCAGTGCCCATGAATGCAGCTTCACCAGTGCCCATGAATGCAGCCTGATCAGTGCCCATGAATGCAGCCTGATCAGTGCCCATCAATGCAACCTGATCAGTGCCCATCAATGCAGCCTCACCAGTGCCTATTAATGCAGCCTCACCATTGCCCCTTAATGCAGTCTCACCAGTGCCCCTTAATGCAGCCTCACCAGTGCCCCTAAATACAGCTTTACCAGTGTGCCCCTCAATGCAGCCTTCGCCAGAGTGCCCCCTCTATGCAGCCTCAACAGAGTGCCCCCTCTATGCAGCCTCACCAGAGTGCCCCCTCCATGCAGCCTCACCAGAGTGCCCCCTCCTTGCAGCCACACCAGAGTGCCCCCTCCTTGCAGCCTCACCAGAGTGTCCCCTCCATGCAGCCTCACCAGAGTGCCCCCTCCATGCAGCCTAACCAGAGTGCCCCCTCCATGCAGCCTCACCAGAGTGCTCCCTCCATGCAGCCTCACCAGAGTGCCCCTCACCAGAGTGCCCCCTCCATGCAGCCTCACCAGAGTGCCCCCCAAATGCAGCCTCATCAGAGTGCCCCCCCCTAAATGCAGCCTCACCAGAGTGGCCCCTCCATGCATCCTCATCTAGAGTGGCCCCTCCATGCAGCCTCACCAGAGTGCCCCCTCCATGCAGCCTCACCTAGAGTGCTTCCTCCATGCAGCTTCACCTAGAGTGCCCCCTCCATGCAGCCTCACCAGAGTGCCCCCTCTATGCAGCCTCACCAGAGTGTCCCCTCCATGCAGCCTCACCTAGAGTGCCCCCTCCATGCAGCCTCACCAGAATGCAACCCCTCCATGCAGCCTCATCGGAGTTCCCCCTCCATGCAGCCTCACCAGAGTTCCCCCTCCATGCAGCCTCACCTAGAGTGCACCCTCCATGCAGCCTCATTAGTGTGCCAACTCCATGCAACCTCACCTAGAGTGCCCCCCCATGCAGCCTCACTTAGAGTGCCCCCTTCATGCAGCCTCACCAGAATGCCCCCTCCATGCAGCTTCACCAGAGTGCTCCCTCCATGCAGCCTTATCAGTGCATGGGGGATAGCCGCCGGATCACACAGAGCAGATCATTCCCGCTGTGACACCCGGCGACCACTGTCATCAGATGTCCCGCCTCCTTTGTTAGACGTCACGCGTCCTGGCATTGGACCAGTGAGACATCTATCAAAGGAGGCGGGACATCGGATGACAGTGGTAAGTGGGAGATTCCCCCGTTCTATGTAATCCAGCGGCGCCTACCCTCCCCCTTACCCTCCGAGGCAGCGCTGGGGCCCATGGTGATCACCAGCCGTAAAGGGTCCAGCAGGTGGTGCTGGCGGGCCCCCTTTAGCAGCATGGCCCTCGGACTGTGTCCGAATGGAATGACTGGTCAGTCCGCCCCTGGCTGTGTGTTGAGTTATTTTGAAGGGACAGCAAATTTACACTGTTATACAAGCTGTACACTCACTACTTTACATTGTAGCAAAGTGTAATTTCTTCAGTGTTGTCACATGAAAAGATATAATAAAATATTTACAAAAATGTGAGGGGTGTACTCACTTGTGTGAGATACTGTGTGTGTGTGTGTATATATATATATATATATATATATATATATAATATTAGGTAACAGACATGATTTTGTTTTATACAAACTGTCTGATGCATTTGACATATTTGCTTATGAAAAAGAAAATATAATCAAATGTGACAAACAATAAACATATTATCCACATCAAAAGCTAATTATGTTTTATTAGACTCTTAGTGATGTGTGCGTCCATTAAAAACAGCTCAAGTATCCTTTATATTTTACTATTAATTATTATTTGTAATCCAGTTATTTTTATAGCTGCTATCAGAAGATACTGAGGTTTATTTCATTTGTATACTTTTCTATATTTTTTTTTTGGAAAGTTTTTCTTTTTCATGCTATTTTCTTTATTAGTCATTTATACTGTAGAAAAAAAAATCAGAGTTAATATATTTATGGCACTTTATGTAATAAAAATTATGTAAATATAGTTCCTGGGTGTTTAAATTAATTTCACTCCGCTACAGAGCTAGGTTGGCTTAAGATTTATGCATTGCAGTAAGATCTGGTAAAATGCACCTCGTACTATTGTTACCACAGCACGTAGTAATGTACCGTACAGTATGATCTTTGGTGTACTATGTTGTGGTGACATTCATTGTAAAAAAAATGTCTGGGTTTATGAGCACGGCATCCGATTCAAAATGCATGGGCTGCATAAACACAGGATTCCAATTGGTTGATAATTTTTGACTGATACGAATCTGAATCATTCAAAAAATGTAGAATTAGTTAAAAAATTTATACACAAAACAAAATTAAATGAAGGGAAACTAAATGAATTCCGAAACAAATCAACAAAACAAAATTAGTAACATAACAAATCTATCCAAAACTAAACACACTTTTCCTCTCTGCACATGTAAAGTGGGGTATATTTTTTACCTTAAAGTGGTGTTCCACCCAAAAAAAAAAACATGAATGTGCCTAAAAAAATAAAAAAAAACATTTGGAAATTTTTTATTTTTTACTCACCTCTAAATGCCTGTTGCTAGGGGGTCCCTCGTAGTCTGCCTCTTTCAGTGCCTGGGCTGGTGACATCACTTCCCCTCGGCACAGGAAGGGCTCAGCTCTGCTCCCTCCCTCTTGTCAATCATCTGGGACCCATTACAGGTCCCAGATGACTGAGCGGCCAATCACGGCGCGCGGTGCCGCTCGCGCATGCGCAGTGGGTGCCCGGTTGTGAAGCCACAGCCCGGCGCCCACAGTTGCAATGCCGGCGCCGCCGAATGGAGGGGGAGACGAGCGGGGCTTCGATCCCCCGCATCGCTGGACCCTGGGACAGGTAAGTGTCCAATTAAAAGTCAGCAGCTGCAGTATTTGTAGCTGCTGACTTTTATTTTATTTTATTTTTTTTTAGTGGGAACTCCTCTTTAACTCTTTTGCTGCCAGGCCCTGTCCTCCATTTTGTACACTCAGATGGCCAGACCATTTTTGCAATTTTTCACTTATAGCTTTCAGAATTTGTGAAAGACCCCCCCAAACCATATATTTTCTGAAAGCACATGATAAGTAGAATAAAAAGAAAGTGCTACTGATTTTTTAGACCCTGCAGTATTTGCGCAAATGTTTATCAAACCAATATATTTGCAAAAAATACACTAAAAACATTATTAGCAGATAAAAACACAGCAAACTTTACAAAATTCCTACTAAATATAAAAGCTTAACCTGCATTGAGTGAATAAATAACAAAATATTTGTAATTTTTAAATTACGCCTTTTTTGCGAAATGGTGAAAATTGAACAGACGCAAAAGTGTAAATATCCAAATTTCTCTAAAGAATCTGAAGGTTATCATTTTTCCCTTACAGCTTTCAGAATTTGTGAAAGACCCCAAAAACAATATATTTTCTGAAAGCATATGACCTCTAGAATAAAAAGAAGGTGCTACTGATTTTTTAGACACCACAGTATTTGCGCAAATGTTTATCGAACCAATATATTGGCAAAAAATACACTAAAACCATTATTAGCAGATAAAACACAGCTAATTTTACAAAATTCCTGCTAAATCCCTACTAAATATAAAAGCTTAACCTGTATGGAGTTAATAAATAACAAATATTTGTAAATTTTACATTGCGCCTTTTTGCAAAATGGTGAAAATTGAACGTACCCAAAAATTTCTCTAAAAATCTGGAGGTTTTAATTTTTCACTTACAGCTTTCAGAATTTGAAAAGACCTCTCAAACTAGACATTTTCTAAAAGCACATGGCCATTAGAATAAAAAAAAGTGCTACTGATTTTTTGGGCCCCACAAATAATTGCGCAAATGTTCATCATTTCGCTATTTTCACTAAAAACACACTAAAACCATTAATATTGCACATAACACAATGTAACTTACAAAATCCCTGCTTAATTAGTACTAAAGCCTCGTTCACATGTTGAATACTAAAGTGTATGCCCATGGAGGGCCATGTTTACCCACACAGGAATGCACAGGTGTTCCGTGCATCCCCGTACAGGCAGTCCCATTTATGTCAATTGGGATGCATCGGCTGCACAGGCATAGCTGCTGTTCCCAATCTGACATTCATGTGGGTGTGCGTACATGACCCCGAGCGCAGGTAGTGTAAGCTCAGGGACATACATATGCGGACCTACATGGATGTAAAATTGGGAGCAACGGCTCTGTTCGTGCAGTTGCTACATCCCAAATGACATCATTTGTGACTATCTGTACAGAAATGCACGTAACACCCGCGCATCCCTGTAAAGGTACGCTGTGTATGCCCTGTGTGAACAAGACCTTAGGTCCACACAAGCACAACGATCGTGTCTGCCTGTCCATTTTTCAGGCGGGCCTAATTGGACCACCCATTGTTCTCTATGGAGAGGATGATGTAAATGGACGCGTCCATTTCCACCCACCTGCATCTGATGCAGTCCGCTAAAAACAGACGGATGGGATTCCATTCCCCATCCATCTAGCGGATCGGATGGCATCCGATGGAAATGGACAGGTGGTCTGTTTCCATCCGACCGTCCCACAGAGAATAGAGAGCTGTGTCCGTGTCCGCTCTGCATCAGCAGAGTGGACATAGACCTGTCATCCGCCTGCTCAGCGGGGATTAGCAGACAGATCCCCCGCTGAGCCTGAGCTAGTTAGAGCCTGAGGCTCTAATTGGCTTGAAAAAGGTTGGGCTCGGGCGCATAGCTTTGCACCCCGAAACCACCCACTTGTGAGTTGTAACAATAGTGAATTAATATTCGCTATCGTCTTCCGGCTTCTCCTCCTGCCAATCAGGATGGATCGGGTTGGCAGGGAGGAGACGCTGAGGTATCCGTGGAGGGGTGAGTGGGGGGGAGGGATCGTAACCGTGGAGGGGTGAGTGCGGGCGGACCTGGGGGGTCTTACTATGTTTGTGTTTTTTTTACTTTTTTTATTCATTTACTTGATACATTTTTTTTTTACAGTCATTTAATTTTTATTTTGGGGGGGGTCTTTGGTGAGATATCAGAGGTCTAAACGGACCCCCATATCTCTTTTTTTTTGATACAGAGAAAGGGACTGAAGCCCTCTCTTCTACAGGGAGGAGTTTAGTAAACACGTTTTCTAAGCCCACCAAGCCCCTACTTTACCCCCACCTGAACCTTTCCCCCCCGCCACTGGGATCTGTGCAGGGAGAAGATGCAGGTGGAGGGAGGGAAGAAGAGATGCTGCTCGGAGCGGCCATAGATCGGGGGTGCGGGGGCAGTTGGGGGGGCGATCTGACTGGTGGGGGGACACATCTGGACCCCCCCAACCCCTATGCAGCAAGTGAAGCCGACGGAAGTGAAAGAGAAGGGATGCCGGCTAATGATGGTGGCTGTGGGAGCGGGTTTGCAGGGGGAGTTAGATCGGGTGGAGGGGGGTAATCAATGCTGGGGGTGAAGAAGGGGGTGAAGGAGAAAGGAGAGTGGGGGGGCAGTTTTAGCTGGAAGGGTACGGCGAGGGTGGAGGGGCAGGGGACAAGGAAGCGGCGGCATGGGTGGTGGGGTGGTCATATTAGGGGTTAATAACTCTGATCAGCGGGTTGTAATCCGCTGATCAGAGTTATAGAATTGTTCAGCAGAGGGAAAAATGAGGTCCATACGCCATACTGACCTGGCCACCTGCAGGCACTTCTGGACGTCCGTACGGTGTACGGACCTACCAGTGAAAGGGAGAAAATGCTTTAAGAAAAGAAAAAAACATTTCCTGATAGCTCCATGTCAGCACACACATGGGTACGGGCCCATCCCCACAATGATAGGACGTTTAACTCATACATTGTACAACCTGAAACAGCACCACGTTCCTCTTTTTTCCTACTCACAGTGCTAGCAGGAGCAATCAGTGCCTACTGTGCTGGGGTAAACCCCTGCCTGTCCATCCATGTCTGCCTGGATACAGTTCCCACTGAGTGCTTCTAAATGGAGCAGGGTGTGGGAACCCCACTGCTGGTTTTCGGGGTCTTTGTTGTGTGGCTGGGTAAATCCTGGCTGTGTGGAGGGTTGGCATAGCTTTTCCATCGTGGAAGGAACAAGGATCCCGGCTTCAGAGTTGCTGGAACGCACGTCCTGCGTTCCAGCCAGACAGCTTCACTAAAGGCTTCTTGCTGATCTGTGTGGATTGCCATTGGACAAGGCTGAATCACGTGATTACAGGCTCACCTGAGCTGCCGAGATGTCAGGTCAGCTGTTTGCTCTCTCTCAAGGTCTCTGCACAGATGTTGTGGTGTTCTGCACTGCCACCTGCTGCCCAAGCCTGGTACTGCAGCCAGAAGGTATTTTCCTGCATGTAATTGCTTCTGAATGCCTGGAAGGAGTTTTGCCTAGCACTTAGCATGATATTAACCTGACTTTTTATTACACAATGAGCCAACCCCTTCAAAAGACCAGCATATGCAAAGAAGGTATCAATATATATTTAAATATATTTATTACTTTTTTTTTCTTTTCTCATTCCCCTCCTCCCTCCTCCCTCCTCCCTCGTGAGCTGTCTGGGTAATGGCAGATTTATTGTAGTCCTTCCATATCTCACCATTCTCCCGGTGACTGTGCCTCCTCTTCAAGGCATGGATCCAGATCAAGGAAAGGCATCATTCCAGTCACAATGTATCCCATCTCTCCGCTTCTCCTTCGTTAAACTTCAGCCACCTCAGGAGCGTGATGAATCTGATCATTACTCACAGCCACAACCAAGGCGATGCTGGGCCTGTCCAAACGTTGCCCTTCCTGGCAAATTACTTGTAAAACTGGCTTCTTGGAGGCCACGAGAGAGAGGGAGGTAGACAAATCAAAAATAATGTAATTAATGAAACAAATGTTTCAAGACACCTTGGAAGCATATGCTAATCAGAGACACCCTGTGCAAAGGATGGCCTCCGCTTCCCAGAATGCACCCGTGTTGCAGCTACCAATACCTCCTGAAGCTTACGCCTCTGGCTCTGATCCAGGAGAATCTCAGATGAAAATGAAGATCAGGGGGAAGGTTTGATTTCAACGAGATGAATGATTTTGTGAGGGTGGTCAGGTGTGCCTTGGTATGGGAAGACGAGCTGGTGGCTCGACCCAAAAGGAGGAAATATTTCAACCATATCGGGAAAACTGTTGGAATCACGTCAAACCATACTGAAAGTTGGTTAACCAGGAGATTGGCGGCTATCCGTGGATCTAAGAGATTCTTATATTCATATACCGATACATCAAAATTGCCAAAATATCTCCGCTTCGCCTTGGGGCCTCTACACCTTCAGCTTGTTCGTTTGCCCTTCAGGCTTACAACCTCTCCAAGGGTGTTCTCCAAGGTTCTCCCCTCCCTGGTGGTCCTTTTGCGCCAGAGTAGAGCTCGATTTTACCATTGCCTAGGCAATCTGCTTTTGCCGGCCCAAAATCGGGTAACTCTTCTTTCACATCAGACACTATTGCGGTCAGTTCCTCAGGACTTCAGTTGGCTGATCAACTTCATAAAAAAAAAAAAAAAAAAAAAAAAAGGCAATCTCACACCTACTCAATGCCTCATATACCTGGGAGTGTGTATATACACTCATCAAAGCATGGTGTCCCTTCCAGAGTAGAAGATTCCAGCGATTCATCTGAGATTTTGTTCTGCACTGATAGCCAACTTTCTCACAGCCAAACAGTGCCAACAGGTAGTGGGGACAATGGTGGCTGCAATACCCATGGCCAGATGGGCTCAGTGGAAGACCCAAGCTTTCTTATTCAGTTTCCTGTCCCACTGGAAGTCAGAGAACACAAGCCAATTGATTCGAACCTCATCACAGGTGAAGACGGTTCTGAGCTGGTGGCTAGACACCTAGAATCTTTTGTCCGTTCACTCCCTTTTGCTGATTGCCTGGATAGTATTCACAACCAATGCCAGTACTCAAGGCTGGGGAGCTAACTGCCAGGGGAGAGTAGCCCAAGGCAAGTGGCCCTGCCAAGTGAAGAATATAGTGTCCAACATCCTGGACATGGGAGCTGCCTTTCAAGCCCTTTTTTGCCTTTCAAGTTACAATTCAGGGATGTTCAGTCGATTCTTCTCCATCTGCAGGCAGCCTACATTCTAGGTCCCTCCAATCTTGAGGCGGACTATTTGTCAAGACATCAGTTAAACAATGAAGAAGTGGTTCCTGAATCCACAAACCTGTCAAATGTTGATACATTGGGCTTTTCAGCCGGGGGTGGACCTATTTGCATCCCTAGCAAATGCCAAACTGCCAATGTTTTAAGCCACAGTTCTGCCAGTAATACCCAACTGGCCCAAGTGTCTATGGATTCCAATTCTGTGTCTACAGAGTTTGAGGCCACCAAAGTCAATTCCAGTAAACCTGGGACTGCTGTCTCTGGGTCCAGTGCTTCATCCATCTCCTCAGAGGCTGTGGTTGCAGGCTTGGATTTTGAAAGGCAAAGGCTGATCGAGGCAGGCTGTTCAAATCCTGCATTCGGTACCCTGCTAAAGTCTAGGAAATTGAGCACTAATGCAACTTACAACAAAGTGCGGATCAAATTCCAGGACTTCGCTTCCACCCAAGGCTTCTCTCCTTCCTCTCCCCAAATAAGTAATATTTTGAACTTTCTTCAAAAAGGCCTAGATATGAATCTAAGTCTTAGTACTCCTAAGGGTCATGCTTCAGGCCTGCCTGCCTTCACAAGGATTCAGTGGGCCGCCAATAGCCTTGTAATTCAATTTTTCAATGCGGCCTGTGGTTAAAGCCGCCAAGAAAACTTTGCCTTCCTAAGTGGGACCTGTCCCGTGGTCCTGGGCTTCAGGCTTTGGATAAATTCTCACAAAATATGTCCCTTTGGCGTCTAACCTTATAAGCAGCCTTTTTGGTCACAACCTCCTTCGCAAGGAGAGTCCCAGAACCTTTTATGTGGATAGAGTGGTCCTAGTTCCACTGCTAGGATTCCTGCCGAAGGTGCCTACTGTATTCCATCTAACCAGGAAATCGTTCTGTCGACATTCTTCTGGTTTGAGATAGCCAACTCAGTCCTCTCAACATCAGGAGAATCTGAAACTCCTATAGAGGTCACATCCTCCCTAATGTCTTCAGTTCACCTCTTTCTGTTTCCAACAGGATCAGGCAAGGGCTCAAAGCATTCAGCAAGCTAACCACTTCCTGTATAGTTAAGCTATAACCTTGGCCTATAAGGAGAAGGGGTTGGCATTGCCTGATGACATCAGGGAGCATGCTACTTGCAGTATTTCTACATACTGGGCAGCAGAGAAGGGTGTATCCATGGAAACTACCTGCAAGGCAGCCACTTGGTCATCAAGACATACCTTCCTTACTCACTATTGTATTGAGCCAGCTGCCTTAACTACGGTGGAGTTGGGTGCAGAGTCATGGGCTCTGTGGCACGTTGAATAAAATTGTTCTGCAAGCATACCCACCCTGTATCTTCTCTAGTTATTTCCCATGTGAAAATTGAATATCCAATACTTACCGCGATTTTCCTCTCCTGACTAGCTCCATGTCAGCACACTTGCCCACCCATTCTGAGTGCTAGTTACAGAACGTGGTGCTGGCTCAGGTGCTAGAATGTATGCGTTAAACGTCTTATTGTAGGGGTGGGCGGGGCCTGTACCCATGTGTGTGCTGACATGGAGCCAGTCAGGAAAGGAAAATTGATTTGATATTCAATTTTCAGTTTTAAGGGTTCAAGGTAAAAAACCTTTAGAACCATTTCAACGGGAAATGCCAAACAATGATGTGCATACGCATTTCTGTATGTGTTTCTCAAGGGATAGGTACTATCTTAAAACAAATATATACTTCCTTATTCACGGAACAGGTGTTTGCACTCATACTTCATATTCATATTTGCCTTTGATTGAGGAAAGTTGTATGCACTCCTCTGCCATTTCTCTTGCATGCAAACATTAGCGCATGATTTTCCCCACATTTCTTGTGTTGAAATTCTAGAAGGACCTTTGGCTTTTGCAGCAAGAAAAGACAGTTGTCAGGATTCATGAGCAGCACAATTATCCTCCATTACCTAGTAAATGAAGCACAACCATGAAACAGAATAAAATATGGAACACAGATGACTAAAAATGTTTTGAATTTAGGTTAACATGTTCTGTTTCAAATGCAGCTTTATGCATGTATGGTCAGCTGGTGATTTTGCACCATCCACAGGCAGCCTATCTTTTCAATAAGACACATAAGTTGAATCCAACGCAACTTTACTTCAACTAATTGTAGTACAGAAGAAGTTTTTTCATTTTTTTGAAGTGTAAGAATGCAATGACTTTCCCTTGTCTGTGTGGATATGGGGAGGGTCTAGTTGGACCAAACTAACTAGCACTAAACAGAAGGAGAAGACAAAGAAAGATGCCAAAATCACATTGTAAACAAGTTGTAGTGACCCAAAACCATCTCTAGATACTACAATACTACATACTACACATACTGCAAAACACCAGCAACCTAATGCAGTTTAACCCCTAGGTACCGAGTGCACGCAAATATGGCACTTCTAGGTGGCCAGGCTTTGGCGCCACAGGGCCGCATATTTGTGTGCATTAGCGTCGATATAGCGCGCAGGGTGCATGCTCTCGGCACAGTGACCATCAGGTCACGAAACACTCCCGATCGCTTCTTACGGCCGCGAGTTTTCTGATTATGTGACAGCCAATCATGGCAGTCACAAGCCCCGCCCCGCTTTCCGGAATGCCAAACCCCTTAAAGGGCTGGCAGGAGCCGACAAAAAAGGGTTAATACAAGACATAAAAACACATGAAAGTGGGGCAGAACATATAAGGAAGATATACTGTATACATCTCTAAAAATATAGTAGTTCTAAAGGCAGCACAACTGTTACCTTAATGCATTGCCTGTATTAAGGTAAAAACTGTCCCATTAGTTATATTGCCCCCTTCACCCCCCTTACTTACCTGAGTCCTATCTCATTCCAGCACTGCTCTCTCTATCTCTCTTCACAGGAATTCAAATCAAATCTTGTGAGGAAAGAGCAGTGGTTGGGCCAAGCCATCCTGTGTATGTCTATAGACACACACTTCCCAGCTCGGGAGCGAGCCCACAAGTGCCCCCCCTTAAGAAGGGCCTTCTTATGGTGATGCATCAAGAAGAGGAGGAGCCTCGAGCACCAGGAAGAAGAGATTTGGGGCTGCTCTGTGCAATACCATTACACAGAGCTGGTAAGTATAACATGTTTAATATGTTAAAAAAAATTCAAGCCTAGCAATCACTTTAAGTTAGTTATATATTGAAGAATACAGACATGGTAATGCCATTTTTATATAATAATGAAATAATTTGCCAAGGATCCAGCCTCTTGGCAATTGAACCACTTCTAAAACTTCAAGAAATGGCTCCCTCCCACTTGTCAATAGTAGGTGTTCTCCGGACATATCTCTAATG
The DNA here is from genome assembly GCF_042186555.1 of Aquarana catesbeiana. Taxonomy (NCBI): domain Eukaryota; kingdom Metazoa; phylum Chordata; class Amphibia; order Anura; family Ranidae; genus Aquarana; species Aquarana catesbeiana. The sequence goes on from NC_133324.1 coordinate 855,719,073, forward strand.
CCCCGTACACGCGGTCAGATTTTCCGACAGAAAATGTTCGATGTGAGCTTGTTGTCGGAAAATCCAACTGTGTGTAGGCTCCATCGGACATTTTCCATCAGAATTTCCATCACACAAAATTTGAAGTCTGGATCTCAAATTTTCCGACAACAAAATCTGTTGTCGTAAATTCCGATCGTGTGTACACAATTCCGACGCACAAAGTTCCACACATGCTCGAAATCAAGCATATGAGCCACATTGGCTATTGAACTTCCTTTTTTCTCGGCTCGTCGTACATGTTGTACGTCACCACGTTCTTGACATTTGGAATTTCCAACAAGATTTGTGTGACTGTGTGTATGCAAGACAAGTTTGAGCCAACATCCGTCAGAAAAAATCCATGGATTTTGTTGTCGGAATGTCCGATCGTGTGTACGGGGCATAACCCAAACTGTTGCGTTTTTTGTACTGAGCTGCGGGGTGGAGAATGACCTAGTCTGCAGCTCATTGGAATACATAAAAGTGGGAGTTCAAAGTTTGGGTTATAGATAAATTCGGAGGATGCCCAAGCTCATCTCTAGCCAACTTCTAAATATAATCTGCTTTCAGCAGGAGAAACCAAGCTGTTTTCATTTCACACTTAAACACGCACTACAACTCATTGAGTCAATTGCAAATTAAGCATGAAATATGTGCATCAAGGGAATGATAAATATGCAGACACGTGCTTTTCTGCATCCATGCTACAAAAATGGACTTATGACATCATAAAAGTGCTAAAATTTGAGTAAATTAAGTCTATTATAGAATAAAGTTGGCACATAACTATTAGCTGAAATAAGATGTGCAATTTGATTTCAATCTTTACTGAAATAGGCTGATTTTACACATGGTACCTTTGTGCCTGTGCACTTGCTGTAAACTGCAGCAAGATGGATTCTTTTAAAACACACTACACAGTAACAGAATTCTTTATGCACTTTAAGTTTAGGAAACTCCCTTGAAAACACAGAAATGTAAACTGGCCTCAAATTGGAATTTTACTTTTAAAGTAGAAGTATGACCAAAGTCATACGGTCTGCTGTCAGCTCACTTCACTCAGCTGGTTCAGACTCTGGAAAGGTTCCAACTTTAGTGTCAGGATCCACCCAGATGCCTGAGTGGCATCTGACTCAGCCTCTCAGTACGCCGCTGAGAGCCTGAGTCAGTTGTTTCTGCCCCCTCTACAGCTAGGCGCTCCAGTGAGCCCTGGAGGAGCATATCATAGAGCCAGTGACTGACAGTCACCACTTTCTGCTTATTGTAGACTGAGTTATCAAATCAGTTTGTGATCTTATGCTGCATCCACCTTGTTGCATATGTATGTTTTTTTTTTCAATCATGAAACATTACAAGAAGAAAGGCTTTTTCCATGCAGAAGAGTCATGCTCTGCCTCTTCTGCATAAAAAGTGTCTTACACTACTGCTTGTAAAACTTCTTTAGAATGTACACTTCGGTGTGCATGTGCAGGAGTTACATGATCCTGAACATGAGAAAACAAGCCGTAACCCAGAAAAAGACCTGATAAAGATGCCAATGCTAGCCAGGAGGCTTGGGGTGTCGCATTGCTGGAGAGGAGTATAGTGGGCTTTAGCTCAGCTTAAATCTGTGCTTTGCCAATATAGTTTAAGCCAGCCCCACCAGCTGCAAATATTTACCTTCCCTTCATTCCCCCACATATCTGTTCAGCTGCTCAGAGCAAAGAGAGGAAGCTATATGTAAGGCTCATTCACACGGGTGATGAAGTGCATTTACATTGAACAGGTCATTTCATTTCTGTGTTCCTAGTGCTGCGGCATGGCCTATTAGGATGCAGCAGCTGCACAGACACAGCCACTCATCTAATGTGACAGGCATGTCGGATCTGAATGCACCCTGTTTGCCTTGGAGGCTGCGGAAGGGGGTGAGTCACATATAGGAACTGTCATGTAATATTTATGGGGATCTTAGTAATGGTGCCAAAATGTAGGCACAATGGCATGCCTGTATGTATTTGTTAATCGTCAACTAGCTGGAGAGCCAAGTTCCTCTACCCCAAACTCCATTATCAATGTCTTTATGGACCTTGCTTTGTGCACTGGTGCTCAGTCATGTTGAAACAGGAAGGGGCCATCTACAAAAGTTAGGAGGATAAAATTGGACAAAATGTCTTGGTATGCTGACACCTTAAGAGTTCCCATCACTGGAACTAAGAGGCCAAGCTCAACCCCTGAAAAGCAACCCCACCCCATACTCCCCCTCCACCAAATCATTTGGACTAGTGCACAAAGCAACGTCCACAAAGACATGGATGAGCGAGTTTGGGGTGGAGGAACTTGACTGGCCTACACAGAATCCTGACCTCAACCTTGTAGAACACCTCTAAGTTGAATTAGAGCAGAGACTGAAAGCCAGGCCTTCTCATCCAACATCAGTGCCTGGCCTCACAAATGCGCTTCTGGAAGAATGGTCAAACATTCCTATAGACACACTCCTAAACCTTGTGGACAGACTTCCCAGAAGAGTTGAAGCTGTTATAGCTGCAAAGGGTGGGCAAACTCAATATTGAACCCTATGGACTAAGACAGGGATGCCATTAAAGTTCATGTGCGTGTAAAGGCAGGCGTCCCAATACTTTTGGCAATATAGTGTAACTGCAGGTGAATATTGCAGCAGAGTAGTAGTAGTAGGGGATAACAAGAAAAATACTGCGCTAACAACCTAGTGAAAATATTAAACGTGAATAGCTGCGACTAAAATGTTATACAACACAAATCAAGATAAAATATAAAAAGTCGCGCTAATAAAGTGTGATAAACAAAATACTATGAACATCACGCATGAATCTAACATGAATAATATCTAGGTAAAATAAAATACACTAATATACCCAACATGTGAGCAAATCAATTAATAATGTACAATAAATTGAGGTGAATTAAAACAGCTGGAGTCCAAAGAAAAGTCTGTAAAAAACAACAAATATAAAAACTTTTCTTCCCAAGTGACAGGTGAAAAATTCTTCTGTTGTGGTGAATGATGTGAATAGATGAAACCTCCACCTTCAGACAAAGTAAATGCTGCCGCTTACCAGATGATGTTGGTCCCTTATTACAGGGGACCACAATAGGCAGACGGCTGCAACACCAGCCTGGGATTTTAAAGGCAGGCACTAGATACCATCACGTCCCACAAAGTCCCCTTCACCGATCTCAGCAGGATGGTAAGATTACCATAAAAGACACAAGATAATCCACATAGCATAAAACCCTTTAAATTTATTGAGTTAAAATGCCAAATGAACACTTACAGGTAAGTGGATAAATGACAGCGTAAAAGAACAAGCCGGCCGACTCCAAAACAGCCCGTGTCTACCGGGACTAGACGTGTAGCGGTGACACCAGGACGTGGCTCCTCCTCCCTACGTCGTTTCGTCACTACAGGACGTGGTCACGGGATACGGGCTGCGTCCTGACGCACCGCTTAAGTACACAAACAGAAACCCCGCCTGATGCAGACGAGATATCTTGGGATCCCACTTAAGGGAAAAACTAAGGGCAACTGAAACTTTCTTCCCATGTCTATAATAGACATACAAAATAATACTGGTATTAGATGGTCAAACATAAAAACAAAGAAAATATAAATAACTTGGGACCACCAGGTATAAAAGAACCTATTTCAAAACTAAATGAAATAAAAAAAAAAATGAAAATACATTCGATGCGTACCGCTAAATATAATAATAATAATATTAAGCGGTCCCTATAGTTCTTAACCCAAACAAGTGGGCTCAATATAGGTGAACTAACACTCATAAGGTTAATGTGTGCATCATAACCTCTGAAGGACTTTCAGGACATGTAACAGTTCTCCAGAGCGATCTTAAAGATCCTAAACAAAAAATTGATCTATGCCGATCTATGCCCTGATGAAGCAATTAAACTTTTGCGAAACATGTTGGCTGACAGGCATGAATGGAATTTGAACATAATACCGGATGGTCATACTGGTGTTTTATATATATTGATATCTGTCTTGTATACTTTTTTCTTTTTTACTGCAATTTAATAAAAATAATATTTTAACTATGTCTCTTGTTGATACCTACTGCAAATAGACGTACTATCTCCCTAAAAAAAATCCCAAATCTCTTGAAAGAATCTTTACTTTCGTTGCACTTTGGTCATATTTAGGGATTGGGAGAATCGTCTTAGTTCCTGTGTATGTCCACAACCTTTCACCACTTGGTTTAATCATAAGCGGTCCCTATAGTTCTTAACCCAAACCAGTGGGCTCAATATAGGTGAACTAACACTCATAAGGTTAATGTGTGCATCATAACCTCTGAAGGACTTTCAGGACATGTAACAGTTCTCCAGAGCGATCTTAAAGATCCTAAACAAAAAATTGACGTCTCTCCCTGAAATGAAAGGGTGCCCCTATGTGGACACATAAATATTACCACTGCCAAATAATACCTTATAACATAGTGAATAATAACAGAAAAACAAAAAGAAAACAAAAAAAACATATCTGAGACATCCCAAAAACGTCTGCCTATTGTGGTCCCCTGTAATAAGGGACCAACATCATCTGGTAAGCGTCAGCATTTACTTTGTCTGAAGGTGGAGGTTTCATCTATTCACATCATTCACCACAACAGAAGAATTTTTCACCTGTCACTTGGGAGGAAAAGTTTTTATATTTGTTGTTTTTTACGGACTTTTCTTTGGACTCCAGCTGTTTTAATTCACCTCAATTTATTGTACATTATTAATTGATTTGCTCACATGTTGGGTATATTGGTGTATTTTATTTTACCTTGATATTATTCATGTTAGATTCATGCGTGGTGTTCATAATATTTTGTTTATCACACTTTATTAGCGCGACTTTTTTAATTTTATCTTTAGTAGTAGTAGGGGCCTCTGAGGATGATCACAGTGCTACGTCCAATTTGGCATTGGAGATCTAAAGACAATAGAGCAGTGATCCGGAGATCCTCCAGCCATTGTCCAACCAGTCTGGAACATAGCTTCTCACCATGAAAGAAGGACCTCAAACTTCAAATGTGTCCGGCAAACACCTAACACATCCACACACCCATGTAATCTTATAACCTTATCTTATCTTGATCTGTGCTTTAAGAGCTGTCCTCCATGACTTGCACCAGTAAACACATTGCATTGTTTACACTTAACCTGCCTGCGGTCTTTGCTCCACATTGTAGAACTCAGCAGCATGTAGAGCAGGAACGAAAATAAAAAAGAATGCATCAGTTCCACATGCCTGTGTGTTATGTTTATTGAGAAGAGGCATACATGATGATTTCTATAGTGCACTGCATTGCAGCCATTGAAAAATTAAAAAATCACAGAAGGGTAAAGGCAGGAAGCCACTAGATAAGTTGGGCTAAATAATGCCTCTCTCGTATCATGCGGCTTTAAACAGCCAATTGTGGAAAACAGAAGGAATATCTAAAGGGATTCTTGATGCTTTCCCTATTCTCAGTCTTTGGTTAGCTGACCTGGGCTCACTACCAAGTACAGTATAGAATGCAGATGGCCTAAAAGTAAACAATGTGAAGTTTATACTCACTTAGACCTGTGAAAACAGCTTGGAGCACAGCAAAAGAAAAAAGAAAAAAAAACAGCTTATATTTAAAAAAATGGGTGTAACCAATGGATATAAAAAAAAAACCTCTCCACTGTTGAGACAATCGGGGCAGTTATTAAACCTGTCCAATTGCTAGTGCTCCCAATCAATATGTTGGCATCTGCTTCCTCCCCACTACTTTTTTCCCAATTCTTTTGTGTTGAAACTACTTGTGATCTGGGCTTAGAAGTTATTAAAGAACTATGCTGCTCTCTAGTGGTTGCATGCCCCGAAGGTAGTCAGATCATGCATGCACAATTGACCGTCCTCTGAAGTCAATGGCCAACCTTAAGGGGAACAATGTTTAATTGGATTTAATGCAATGAGCTGATTAAATGTTCTATGTGTGCAATATCTGCTGACTACCCTCAAGGTTTAAATTCTATTGTGAGGATACAGGTGAGAAGAATAGATACGTGGCTCCCAAGGGCTTTATTTCTAATAAAATCTTCTCCTAGCGTTCATCATCAATTTTAACAAAGCCATTGATTGTGTTTTTAAACCACAGGGTAAATTGGTCTCGTTGCATGTGCATTCATGTGTGTATATATATATATATATATATATATATATATATATATATATATATATGCAAAGTATATACTTTTGCTTATATTCTCAATGCTTTTCGGTGCCTTTCCTTTCCCTTATGACTTTAGGATGAATAAGCAAGAGTGTCAGGTAAATATTCTAGTGCTCTTTCTGTGCATACATGGTACATCTGCATGTCAATAGAGTCCATAGGTGGAATATTGATATCAGATTGCTATGATTAAGCATCTATATTGATGTGAAACGCGTTAGCCTGTCTGTACCTTTGATCACCATGATGTAAGAGATTTTGGATCTTCTACACTGTTTTGCCACGAATAAAAGGTGTTATTCAGAGTGCGGCTGTTCAGATGTTTTCTTCAATCGGATTGCCATGGTTGAAAATGGGGCTCCTGCATTTTAACAATGAATGGTGTAATTTTCAGAAACATTACAGCACTGACACCACTTTATTCCTATTAATAATGCATACATTTTAAACTGATGTCCTAAATCTGTTTTTTTTTTTTTTTTTACAATATATACATCTTTGTTTTGCAAATTTAGGATTCCAGAATGCTATGGGACAGGACAGCAGTCCCCTGTTGGACACCATTTCCTTAACTGAAACCTTTGACAGTGCTGTGCAGAGAGAAAGGGGAGAATTGGTGAATCACTGCTTAGATGCATTCAGTTATGTATGTAAATTTCAACTTCAGCTATTGAGCTCTCTGAACAACACTCTTTTTACAAAAAAAAAAGAGAATTGGGAAAACCTGTGAAAAGGAACTTAAATATCCATGTTCTGATTGGACAAAAGAATACATATGTCCATATTCAACATTTCATATTAACCTGGCAAAAAATTATTTACAGTATAATAACTGAAGATTTTAGTTCTGGCCATATTAAATAAAGGGAAAAATGTACAAACTCACCATAACAAAGATCATATTAAGGTTTCCTATAAATTTTGTGTCTGCAGAAATATGGGATCTGATGATAGCAATTTCTCATTGCTCTTTGTCACGTTGTTCCTGAAGAAGTCTTTACAATAATATGGATGGGGCAAGCTGATATCATCATGCTGCACGCTGGAACTCTGCTGATCTGTTGGGAAATAGTAAACATACGGGTCTCTGGAAACATGGCTTTTACTACACACTTTTATTGTTTGAAATAAATGCAAGATCACAGAATGAATAATACAATGTCCCATGCTAAGATGGTAGCCATCGATCAAAATCAAATTCCAAAATTTGAAAAACTTTGGCATCCTTGGATAAAACAACAGTTCCTGTCAAACTTCAATGACTCTGTCCTGTTGCCATGGTAACAGATTAAATGACTTACAGAGACACCCATTCTAAGGCTTCAAAGAGAACTAAAAAGAATAATAAACTGACGAGCGGGACAACCTTGTGGACCATACCTCTACCTTTCAACCCTTTTTCTTCTTTCTCTTTCCTTTTCTCCACGTTACGATTAAAGCTCATTATCAGAATTTATTTGACCTATATACACTCTACTTGTAAACAATATGTATAGTAGGTATAAATCATTTAAATACCTACAAAAGTAACTAAGGAAATGATATATATCTTTAATTTAGGTTTACGTGAACCCAATGTTTAATATTTGAAATTTCATGATATTTACCTATATAAACCCTACTGTAAAACAATGAGCTTACTTTATAGATCCTTGTAAACTTACTTTATGTATCTTTATAACATTGTATACTCAATAAACTTCTTTTGACAAGGAAATAAATGCAAGATTACGCTATTAGGAGTGTTTATCTTTGTTTTTGGATAACATTGTGGATGCAATTTCTTAAAGGGATACCACTCTCCTGATATACGTTAGAGCTATACTATATGCCTGTGGGATGTTTAGAAATATTTTTTTTGAGTGGTTTATTATGACCTACCTATTATGAATAATACAATGTCCCATGCTAAGATGGTAATTATATCTATTAGTGAGTGTGGATGACAAGGATGGAGGGATCCACAAGATGTTGTGTGACACAGGTTGGATAAGACATTTATCACGTTACATGCTTGATGCTGGATATTAACAGTATTGTTTATTTCAAGACATGACCACAGTAATCTCTCGTAGATTCGGCGCTGCCTTTGTGTTATATACATTTGTAACACCCCCCACCCCTAGTGTTGCTAGAGTGGGGTTTTTTGTTTGAGTGTAGGTAAATTTGTCCAGGAGGCACGTGAGCAAGGAGACAACAGCAGGAGGACACTGCCAGGCAAACCTCCAGGGAAGAAGACAGCCAGGTGGGCTGGTGAGTGGCACACAGTCAGGAGGACTGAGAGGACTGGGAGAGAGCAGTCTGGGATGTATGCAGAGTCAGCTGGGAGGACTGTGGAGAAACAGGCAGGAGAAAGGGGTATCTGCAGCCAGGTGGGCTGGCAGTGCCTGAAGAGGTGGTGCTGGGAGCAGTAGCCACAGATAGGACAGCTGTGCTCTAGGACTTTCTTTGCTAAACCAAAGGGGCCCGCAGTCCCTGCGTGTAAGGGGCATCTAAAAAAATGCCCCAGAATAGGAAGTGATGTTCAGCCGCCCATGCTGTCCCCATACAATGGAATATGAACATCCTGTGAGGATTATTTATATAAAGAGGTATAGTGGATGATGTTGTCGTGCTCCTGAAGATGCGCGTGGCGCGTAACGGCCATAGAACTTGACTTATATGCCAGAGGTCATGCTGCCTCAGTTTGGTGGCATACTATGCAAGTTTATGTGCCTCATGTTTTCTTATGCACTTTATATGGACTGAATGCACCATTAGTTGTAGAGTCCAAAACACCACTCCCTGTTTGTGGTTTGGTGGTGTTTTTAATTTGTTTTTTACATATTTTAATAAATACTACACTATTTTTTGTGGTGTTGTTGATCCTTCTATCTGGCTTGATGAGATTGAGCAGTTTCCCTGATGATTTCACCTTTAAAGTTGGAAGATCTACCACATCCATAGAGTATCAGATGTATCTTCAGGAAGGAAGACCATTAAATACTGAATGCGCTTTTGCTGTCCTATAACTTAGACAGCAACTGGTTCCAGGTCTGGGGCAAGGATTTTTGACACCCTAGGCGAAACCTCATTTTGACGCCCCCATTGGCTCCACCCCTGACTCCACCCCCTTTGTCGTGCCCGTGTGACAGGAGGCGGCGCTATACCAGAAGCATCAGCTCTGCTTCCTCTAGCGCTGGCTCCAGTGCTGCACCTCTAATTACACTACCGGTAAGATGAAGCAGCTGCCTGAGACTGAGTTAGTTACAAGCTGCAGCCTGCAGAGTATGCAGATGCGGAGGCAAACCAGTGGACGGGCGCCCCTAGGCAGCAATGTGCCCTAGGCGGCTGCCTAGTTTGCCTAGTGGTAGCACCGGCCCTGACTGGTTGTGGTGCGTGTGCACTCCTTATATTTGGTGGAGGCAACATACAGATGGTGATTCACTGAAATTGTGGAGTAATAGCACTGGAACTTTTTCATTTACACTCATGGAGTTTTATTCACTTTATTGTGATCTATTTTATTTGATTTAAAACTCTGGGGGGTTTTTTATGCACATTTGTATACTTGTTGAAGAGTATCACTATTATTCATACAGCGCTGCTTTTTTCTTTTTTTATGTACTATTGGTGTTTGTATATTTGCACAGATTGCATTCTGCTTTTTCCAGACCAGTCAAGCGCTGACAGCTGACTTTTTAGTGTAAGGGGAATCTGCTACTGGTCAAATTGAGCCTTTATTAGACCATCCAAACAGTGCCAGCTGATCCTGGGTGTTGTAGTTCCATGAGCAAGAGTTGTGCTGGAGGAGAAGGAGTAGATCTGAAAGCAAGTTGGTGCAGGAGACAGAGGACTGTATATACGGAGGTATATGGTTATCCCTGAGGACTTTACTACACTGATCAAGTGGGCATCCCATATTCCCCATCCAAGTTTAATCCCTAAATAAAGCAAAAAAAAAAAAAGCTGCTCGGACTGTTTCCTGACTCTGTGTGCTGTGGAAAATGCAGTGTGCCTGGCTGTGCAGGGTGGGGGATCCCATTCACCAGCAGCTCCTATGGGTGTAGCGCTAGACATTATTATTTCTACTGAATATTAAGGGGGAGCTGCTAATGTACATTTACCTTGATGTAGGTACTTATTCAGTGTTGGATATTACATATTTTATATTAATCAGAAAGTATTTTCTTTTTCCCGTCAGATACACCAAAACACAGCACTACAATCAGTGTTTTTACATTATGATCCTGTGTGTTCATGCCTATGAGACAGTGGCCGTAGATTAAAGATAAAAGAAGATTACGGCACACAACCTGCTGGCTCACTTTTTTCAGTAATTTTCCTTTGTCTAAAAAAAGTGGTTTGATTTTCATTTGTTTCTGCTTGGTTGTAAGATCTGCTCTTACAACACAGTTGTATTTTGTGATTCAAGAAAGCTAGTCTAGTAAGTAAAATTTTAAAATATTTATCATTTTTTTTAATTTAATTTACTGTTTTTTGTTTTATATGAAATGTGAAGCTTACTTGTTTAAAAGGCTGATGTTTAATATAATATAATAGAGTATTCTTTGTACAAACCCAAGTTCAAAAAAATTGGGACATTGTTTAAAATCTTCATAAAAACAAAATGCAATGACTTGCAAATCTCATAAACCCAACATTTTATTCACAATAGAAAATAGAAAATGTACCATTTTAAGAATGCCCTTAAGAAGGGCATTTTGAAACTGAAGGCAGCAACACGTCTCTAATAGGTTGAGGCAGGTCAACAAAAAGCTGGCAAAGTGGGGTTTATTTACTAAAACTGGAGAGTACAAAATCTGGTGCAGCTCTGCATAGAAACCAATCAGCTTTCAGGATTTTCTGTCCAAGCTTAACTGAACAACGGAAAATTAGATGATGATTGGCTACCATGCACAGCTGCACCAGATTTTGCACTCTACAGGTTTATTAAATCAACCCCAAGGGCCTCATGTACACTGCAACTGCTAAACTCACATTTATGCCGCGTACACACGGTCGGACTTTTCGTCTACAAAAGTCCGACAGCCTGTCCGACATACTTCCGACGTACCTTCGGCGGACTTGCGGCAGACTTTCTTACGAACGGACTTGCCTACACACGACCACACAAAAGTACGACAGCCTAGTACGCGGTGACGTACACCAAGTCCGACGAGACTATAAAACGGAAGTTCAATAGCCCGTACGACACCCTTTGGGCTCCTTCTGCTAATCTCGTGTTTATCTCGTGTTAGTAGAAGTTTGGTGAGAGACGATTCGCGCTTGTGAGACTCGTATTTTTCAGTTCGTTTTAACTGTTGTTCAGTCTGTGCTTGTGAGGTTTGTATCTGCTTTTCAGTGCGTTTGGTCAGTTGGCATTGAGAAATCTTTGTTTTATTGGCCGCTCGTTCCTGATTTTCAGGTCGCTCTTCACAGGCCTTGCTGTTCTTCAGTGCGTTCTGTTTAGTGCGTTCTGACCAGCCGACCGTTTTGAAACCATGTTACCTGTACGTACTCGTCGTCGAGCTCGTGCATTGTATGTGCTTGGTGCTGTAGTTTATTCTTCAGCCCAAGACCAGTCCATGAACAGGGCGAGGAGGAGTTCATGGACCAAGAATTGGTTGCTTCAGCGTGACCAGTTCTGTCACATGCCTTTGCTCCGTGAGATCCGTGAGAATAATCCTGAGGATTTCAGGAACTTTCTCCGGATGACGGACCCCGTTTTTGACCGTTTGTTGGCTTTGCTGACCCCCTATATCAGCAGGCAGGATACCTGCATGAGGCAAGCCATCACTCCGGAGCAGAGGCTGGTCGCTACCTTGCGGTATTTGGCCACAGGGAGAAGCCTGCAGGACCTTAAGTTCTCGACAGGCATCTCCCCCCAGGCTCTGGGGATCATTATCCCAGAGACCTGTTCTGCCATCATCCAGGTCCTGCAGAAGGACTATATTAAGGTAAGATATTTTTCTTTTATTAGCATCACATGTTCTTTTATGTAATCTTTGATAATGTAATGTATTTCTTGCTTCAAACACTACTTACCATCATTGCAATATAGTGTGAATGTCCCCTTTTTATCCTCACACATGCTGGATTTTTTTCCTGTTATTTTTTGTCATGCATGTATATTTTCCTTCAATAACCTCCCCAGCATGAAGTGATGGGAACATATCCACCTAGTCTACTCATTTTGAATGTATTTTGTTTGAGTGTATTTAGTGTGCTTATAATTAGCAATTAGCTAGATTTCCCAACCCCCCCCCCCCCCCCCACCTAAACTCACTCCAAATAGTGTGCTGCTAAATAGCAATTATCTAGATTTCACAACCCCCCCCCCCCCACCCTCGTAAAAATTAGCTTGAATGTTCTGTGGTGTTGATTTGTCTAAAGCAAATATATGTTGCACTTTGCAAAATGCATGTGCACTCTACAGGTGCATTTGTTCCAGTGCTTTAGTAAATGAGCAGAAGCTCTGCTGATTTCCATCATCAAATCATATGCAAGCCTCAAAGTGTTTTCATTAATTGCCCTTGCATGTGATTGTGTACTCCTTGCAACATGAATGCCTTTTTACATTACCTCATTTACTGTAAGCTGGTTAGCAACTGCACCTGCAGAGTGCGACAACTGCAGTCTTGTAGCCTTTTTAGTCCCTAAATTCCTGCGTGTCCTAAAAGTAATCTTTTTTAGGGATTTCACAACCCCCTAAAATGTAATCAATGTTCCATCAGAGGGGGTGAGCAATCTGATAAGTGTGCCTTTCCATATTAGTTATTCCAGAAGAATTAAATTATTGAATGTTATACTGATGCTGGGGAATAATGTTTTTAATTGTCTAATTTTCTTGCAATGTTAGCTTCCAAATTAATTGATTTTGGTTTTCTTGTTTGATTCCCCAGTTTCCTTCAACGCCACAGGAATGGCAGACTGTGGCATCCCATTTTGCCAGCCGTTGGGACTTTCCCAATTGTGGAGGGGCTATAGATGGGAAACATGTCCACATTGTGCCACCACCCCATTCGGGGTCATACTATTTTAATTATAAGGGGTTCCACAGTATTGTTTTAATGGCGGTGGTGTCGGCACACTATGATTTTTTATATGTGGACGTGGGGAAGAATGGCCGGATGTCGGATGGAGGAGTATTTGCCCAGACGGAGTTCTGCCAGCGTCCCCAGAGTGGTGGCCTGGGACTGCCACCTGATGCGGATAACGTGGAAGGACTCCCCTTTGTCTTCATTGCCGATGAAGCCTTCGCTCTCAGCAAGCACCTCATGAGGCCATTCCCCCAAAGAACCCTCACCCCGGAGAGGAGGGTTTTTAATTTCCGGCTGGCCAGAGCTAGAAGAGTGGTTGAGAATGCGTTTGGAATTCTGGCCAGCCGGTTCCGCCTGTTTCAAACAGCCATTAATTTGGCGGAATACAAACTTAATTTTATCATTTTATCGTGCTGCATTCTGCACAACTTTTTAAACAAACATTCTCAGAATTATATAGGCACAGTTGGGCCTGAGGCCGGACAAATAGATGCCAACCTTACGGGCCTGGATACTGTCCGTACTGGCTTGGCCCCCCAAAGTGCCCGTCAAGTTAGACAGCAATATGTTACTTATTTTATGGGTAGGGGGGCCATTGCAATGGGCCAGGATATTTAATTTTTTACAATAAAAAAAATATTGATGAAATCTTGCATTATATTTATTGCTTGCCTTTCTTTTGGGCTGTCTCCTAGGTTATGGTCGAGCAGTTGTAGTGCCAACTGTATTTTAATTTTAAATGTCTAAGTAAGCTCCATTGCCACTGTAAACAACTTTTTTACAATTATAACCAAACTGATACTGAGCCTTGAAATAACAAACCACACATTTATTTAATTCCTATAAGGAGATGTTTTTATTAATGGTTGTTATGCATTCAGTTCTGCATTTAGTATAAAATGTTCATAGACAAAAATATAATGATATCTTAATAATGTAGAAAAATATAATTATATTTAAATATTTCTACCTAATCCACAAAAAAATATTTTTGGCTTTTTGATTTTCGCAAACAGGCTTTTTTTTTTTTTTTTGTTTGTTTTTTGGAAAATCAAGTTTTTTTTTTTTTTTTGGTTTTTTAAAATCAAGTTTTGTTATTTTTTTTGTTTTTTTGAAAATCAAGTTTTGTTATTTTTTTTGTTTTTTTAAAATCAAGTTTTATTTTTTTTGTTTTTTTAAAATCAAGTTTTTTTTTTTTTTTGTTTTTTTAAAATCAAGTTTTATTTTTTTTGTTTTTTTAAAATCAAGTTTTTTATTTTTTTTTGGTTTTTTAAAATCAAGTTTTGTTATTTTTTTTGTTTTTTTGAAAATCAAGTTTTGTTATTTTTTTTGGTTTTTTAAAATCAAGTTTTATTTTTTTTGTTTTTTTGAAAATCAAGTTTTGTTATTTTTTTTGGTTTTTTAAAATCAAGTTTTATTTTTTTTGGTTTTTTAAAATCAAGTTTTTTTTTTTTTTTTTTGGTTTTTGAGAAAATCAAGTTTTATTTTTTTGTGGATTTTTTATGTATTTTCGAGAAACAGCCCTCCTTTTTTAAATTAGGTTAAACAGCCATTTATGTTCAGCCAAAAAAATAAAGAAAAGGCCCAGAATGGGGTCAGCAAAACAGGAAATGAAGGACATGATTGATGTTTTGGGGTTTCAAAAAGGGCATTTAGATTCGACCCAAAACATCAATCATGTCCTTCATTTCCTGCTGCATACAATCCAGCCGATTACGCATTTCATCCATGTCCTTATTCCAGGCCATTATTTGACCAATTAGCCGCTGGGCACTTTCTGAGGTGAAATAGTCACTTCTTGTACCTAAAATGGAATGAAACCAAAAAATGTCTTTAGAAATATGCACACATACATAGTTTACCTTACCATAATAAAGCTGTTGTCTCAGACACTGACCTGGTGGGGTGCCCATGTAGCATAATTCCTCCACATCCTCGGGGGTGGCGCTGTTGCTTGAATCAAGCACAACAAGATCCCCTAAAATAGAGTAGAAAAATTACATTAAACAAAAGGCAGCCATGCATAGATTAACGTAAGCTGGTGTGTCAGACACTCACCTGGTGGGGTGCCCATGTCGCCCACCTCTCCTTCCTCCACATCCTCAGTGGGGCTTGGGCTGATTTCCCAATCATGTTTGGCTTGGGGTGGACTGTCTTCTTTTTGGCTGAGTGATTTTTCCCCTATGTGAAACAAAAAATTATTTAATCTACTTAGCACACAGATATTTTAGTACATAGTAATTTTCCAACATTTGTAGTGAAGTGGTTTGTGTAGAGTTCCTATTTTACCTCAATATTTAAAATTATAAAGACATATCGGATAGATAGATATCTAGATATCAATATCTCAAAATATAGTTAATAATCTTTTGATCTCTCTCTCTCTCTCTCTCTCTATATCTGGAACAAAATCTATAAATATCTAACTAAATGTAAAGAAAAAAAAAAAGATAACTTAAAATATTCAAAAAGAATGTTTTACATTTCTATATCTATCTATCTACCTATCTCTATATTTCTCTCTCTCTATATATTTCTCTCTCTCTCTCTCTCTCTATATATATATCTCTCTCTATATATATGTCTATATATATCTCTATATATCTATATCTATAGATATATCTATATCTATAGATATAGATATATATATATATATATCTTTATCTATATATATCTATATATCTATATCTATCTATATCTATATATCTATATCTATATAATATATATAGATATATATATATATATATATATAGATAGATCTATCTATAGATATGTAACGAGGTTTATTAAAAGATCGTTTAAAACGATGAACAAAAAAATCGTATAGGAAGGAAAAGCACATGGAGCAGTATACAAGGTAATAAACACAAGAGAAAAACACGACAAGTACTTACTTTTTTTAAGAACTTTCCGGATACGTCTGTATTGATCCGGCTCCCTGAGTTTCAGGTCAGACCATCTTTTTCGAAGTTGATCCTTGGAGCGCTGGACCCCAAAAGATGCCTGCAAAGTGTCCACGACCTTCGCCATTATTTTGGCCTTGCGCAAATTTGGCCGTGCGTACGGCCCATACTTCCCATCATAGTCGTCTTTGTGAAGAATGGCCACCATCTCCACCATCTCTTTAAAACTCATATTAGAGGCCTTAAATCTAGGCCTCACAGATTTTGTTGACGTTCCAGCCTCCGGGCTGTCTCCACTACCTGAGGTCGTCAACATGTCAGGTGTCTCCGCCATTATTTTCTCCACTACGTGCCGTAACAAAAAATGGGCGGAGAACATGAGTTAAAATCGAACGTCAGGGGCGGGCGACGCAGGCGGAGTTTCACACATGCGTAGTGTGTAAAGAGGGCCCTTGCGCACGTGTCGTACGTACGTTCTGTGCGTCGAATTAGGGGGCGGAGAACATGAGTTAATTTCGAACGTCAGGGGCGGGCGACGCAGGCGGAGTTTCACACATGCGTAGTGTGTAAAGAGGGCCCTTGCGCACGTGTCGTACGTACGTTCTGTGCGTAGGTGATAGTGGACCAGGACGTTACAAAACGAAGGTAATTTTAGATATATTTTTTTTTTGGGTTTTATGGTCATGACTTTGTAGCAAGCGGCCTATATGGCTTGATAGATTGATGAGGCCTACATAGGGAGAAGATGATGAGGAGTTAGCAGAAACCTATAATAAAAGTGTTTTTTGTCTTGTGACTTCATCTTTTCCAGATATAATGAATCCCCTATTTAAGGATCCAGAGTTCCTTACAGCTTTTATTTCTAAATATCGAGAGATGAGGAATTTGTGGGAGGTGAAACACCCTCAGTATTATGCAAAGCATGTGAGGAAGTCAACGCTGGAGAGACTTCTGTCCTTTGTCCAGGCGACCATCCCGGAAGCAACAATGGAGACATTGCTCAAGAAAATTGGGGTCTTGAGGAACATGTATAAGAGGGAGCATAAGAAGATCCAGGAATCAAGGAGATCAGGAGCATCAGCAGATGATGTTTATGTACCCAGGCTGTGGTACTACAATCAACTCCGTTTTCTTGATGACCAGAATGAAGCCAGGCCATCACTTTCAACCCTTCCCTCCACCCTTCCCTCCACCCTTCCCTCCACCCCAGCAAAGGCTGATGAGGAGCAAGCTGGGTCTTCCATCCTGGATGAACCAGATATGACCATCTGGAGTCAGGTAAATTATTTTAACAAATATTTACTGTACTAATATTAATGATGTTAACTGGATGTTATAATTGTCTAAAATAATTTTGCACTCAAAATTGTGTATACATATCAATTGACAGTAGTGGCTAAATATGTTTGGCACCTGCTTGAAATAATTAGGGTGTCTGATTAGACTCTTTTATTAAAGAGATGTATTCACATTGAATTTGCTATTCATGAGAAGCAAACTGTGTGTCATTGATGAACCCAAAAAAATATACTAAAACTATTGTCCTTTTTTTATACACAGGATGAGTCCATCCAGGAGGAATGTGGGGAAAGTGGCAGGCAGGAGGAGACCGGGCCCATGGACAGCCTGGAGGAGGCCGGATTCACCATCATCCTGGAGGAGGCTGGGCCCAGTGTCAGGCAGGAGGTGGCTGCTCCCAGTGAGGTGGCTGCTCCCAGTGAGGTGGCTGGGCCAAGTGAGGTGGCTGGGCCAAGTGAGGTGGCTGGGCCCAGTAGGAGCCTGACCGAATCCCAAGTGCCTCCCCTCCACCTTCCCAAAAAAAGGGCCAGGAAGGGGATGGTCACACAGGACGCATCCCTGCGCCTCATGCAAGAGGCCACCCGTTTTTTAAGGAGCCCCCCCGAAGCGGAAGAATCCTATGGCTGCTACTTAGCCAGCAGGCTTCTTCAGATGGATTGGGAGCAGCGCCTCATTTGTGAGCGCCTATTTGGGGAAACAATCCATAAGGGGCTGCAGGGCACGCTAACACAAAACACCCAACTACATGAGGCAGCCCCCCCTCCTCCTCCTCCTCCTCCTCCTCCTGCCACAACTGAAACACCACAGCCACAGCCTCCAAAGAAGGCTACAGGGAAGGCTGCAGGGCAGCGTGGAGGAAAGGCTGCAGGGAAGAGAAGAAAGTGATGACCTGGGTTCAGTCTGGTCTGACAGAAGACGCAGGCTGTTGTAGGACCACAGTCTGGGGACATCTAGATCATCTGCTGGTGCTGTTGATCTCTGGGATTCTTGGACCAGATTGTGCTCCCTCTTATATGGACTCCGCAAGATCCCAATTTTCTTGTACACCGACTTTTGCCAGCGTTGACTTCCTCTTTATTTTATTTTGACCATGAATAAATGGATCTTTTTTGAGTTTAGCAAAAGACTTTATGTGTTTTCTTTTAAATCATTGATTTTACATACAATGTTAAATTAACAAGGGACAACAATCTCATTGAGTTTGAAAAAAACACACCAAAAATACATTACTAATGTTAATAATGTTCAAGTGGTAAGTCTTGAAAATAAAAAAATTTACATAACCAAAAACGGTGCTTTGGGTTAACTTTATCTAAAAACTAAAAAATAATCACTATAAAAAAAAAATAGAATAATGGGTTCTTTGTGGTAACTTTACAAACCTAAAAAAAAAAAAAAAAGGGGAAAAAGTATTATTAGTATGGAAACATTGTTTTTAAAATGCATACTATATCATTCATGAGATCAAAGAGAAAAAGAATCCAGAAATCAGTTTGGGAGAACTCTGATTATGAACAGCAAAACACCTTCGTTCTTTAGAGCATTCGTAAAGAAGAAATAAAATGCGCTGCATTCAACGATCACAGATTTGGCAGCGTGATGAATGTGCTACCTACAATACGAACACTAGTTTTACTAGACCGAGTGCTTCCGTTTAGTTTTTGCTTATGAGCATGCGTCGTTTTTTTGTCCGTCGGACTAGCATACAGACGAGCGGACTTCGGGGTCCGTCGTAGTTACGACGTAAAGATTTGAAGCATGTTTCAAATCTAAAGTCCGTCGGATTTGAGGCTAAAAAAGTCCGTTGAAAGTCCGGAGAAGCCCACACACGATCGGATTACCAGCCAGCTTTAGTCCGTCAGCGTCCGTTGGACTTTTGTAGACGAAAAGTCCGACCGTGTGTACGCGGCATAAGAAGCAGTTAGGCTTTTTTTTCAGCAGCCCCTGAACTCTCCTCAATGTTATCTTATGTGTACATGTACACTCAGTCATTTATAGGAATTTAGAGACAGTAGAGTTTAGGGACATTTTTCTGAAAGCAGAAATATCGTGTTTAGGACTGTACTCTACCAGCATTTCAAACGCCAAATGCTTGTAAACGTGGTAACCTGCGTTTATACCCAAGTAATTGGGTATAAAAAGAGCATCTAATGCCCTGTACACACGATAGGATTTTCCAATGGAAAATGTGTGATAGGACCTTGTTATCGGAAATTCCGACCGTGTGTAGGCTCCATCACACATTTTCCATAGGAATTTCCGACACACAAAGTTTGAGAGCTGGCTATAAAATTTTCCGACAACAAAATCCGTTGTCGGAAATTCAGATCGTGTGTACACAATTCCTACACACAAAGTGCCACGCATGCTCAGAATCAAGCAGAAGAACAGCACTGGCTATTGAATTTAATTTTTCTCGGCTCGTCGTACGTGTTGTACGTCACCGCGTTCTTGACGTTCGGAATTTCCGACCAACTTTGTGTGACCGTGTGTATGCAAGACAAGTTTGAGCCAACATCTGTCGGAAAAAATCTCATGGATTTTGTTGTCGGAAAATCCTATCGTGTGTACAGGGCATTGGAGAGTCAGAGTGTCTCAGAAGTAAAGATGGGCAGAGGTTTATCCAATGTGAAAAGCTGCATCTAAAAATTGTTTAACAATTTCAGAGTAATATTTCTCAATGTAAAATTGCAAAGACTTGATATATATCATCATCTACAATACATAATATTATCAAAGGATGGAAGTTGGAGAAATCTCTATGTGCAAGGCAGAAGGCAGAAATGTAATATTGGATGCCAGAGATGTTCGGGCCCTCAGGAAAAAACAGGCATGATTATGTGATGGATATCACTGCATGGGTTCAGGAATACATCTAAATATCACTGTTTGTGACCACAGTTCAACGTGCCATCCAAAAATGCAAGTTAAAGCTCCATCAGGCAAAGAATAAGCCATATCTGAACATGATCCAGAAATGTCACTGTCTTCTCTAGGCCAAAGCTTATTTAAAATGATCTATTGCAAAGTGGAACTAATCCAAATCTGTCATAGTTTTTGGCAACTATGGGCACAGCGTCCTAAAGAGGAGATGTACCTTCTGGCTTGTTACCAGCGCTCAGTTCAAAAGTCTGCATTTCTGATGGTATGGGGCCTAATTAGTGTGTATGAAATGGGCAGCTTACACATCTGGAAAGGTTTAATCATGCTGAAAGATATATCCAGGTTTTAGAGCAGCATATGCTCCCATCCAGACAACATCTTTTTCAGGGAAGGCCTTGCATATTTCAGCAGGGAAATGCTAAATCGCATACTTCATCTATGGCATCATAGTAGAAGAGTCCGGGTGCCTAACTGGCCTGCCTGCAGTCCAAACCTTTCACCAAATGAAAATGTTTGGTGCATCTTGAAATGAAAAATACAAAAAAGAAGACCAAGGACTTTTGGCAGTTAGAATCCTATACCAGGCAGGAATGAGACAACATTTCTCTCCCAAAACTCCAGCAACTGGTCTCTTCAGTTACCAGATATTTACAGAGTGGTGTTATAAGAAGAGGCAATGCTACACCATGGTAAACATGGCCCTGTCCTAACTCTTTTGGGACATGTTGCTGCCATCAATTTCAAAATTACCTTATTTTTTTCTTAAAATGTAAATCTACTCAGTTTAAACATTTTTTTTTTTACGTTTTTAACTTTCTATTCTGAATAAAATATGGGTTCATGAGATTTGCTACTCGTTTCATTCTGTTTTTAAGTAGCTTTTACACAGTGTCCTATTTTTTTTGGAATTGATGTTGTATAACCTACAGTTGCAATAAAAAGTATGTGAATCCTTTGGAATTATATGGATTTCTGCACAAATTGGTCATAAAATGTGATCTGATCTTCATCTAAGTCACAACAATATACAATCACAGTCTGCTTAAACTAATAACACACAAAGAATTAAATGTTACCATGTTTTTATTGACCACACCATGTAAACATTCACAGTGCATATGGAAAAAGTATGTGAACCCTTGGATTTAATAACTGGTTGAACCTCCATTTACACCTCAACATGAGCATTGATCACACATGCATGGACATGCGGTGGTATGCTGCATTGTGGTGTGTTGAATTTTAATATACACTTTCTCCTCACTTCCTGGAAGAAGGATGGGGGCTTGACAAAGGAGCTAGGTGGCTCCAAAATGCATAGCCACACCCTATTCACAGCTGACAGGCTTGTGACATCATTTCCAGTCCAGCTTTGCACTCCAATGTGGTTTCACTTCCTGGTATCAGCCACTTCCTGGTTTCTTTCCATTACCCAGTGGTAGAGCACTCTTGCCTGAAATACCAGACCCCTGGCAATCCCTGAGCTGGCAACCTGATGATATTTATGATAAATGCTGACTGTCATCCTTTTGAGTGAGTTGCCAATTATCTTTGTCGTGCCCTGGGGTTTAGTCAGGGAGCTCCTCACAAACTTACTTGCCAGGAGTAGTTACCCTGGACAATTGCTAGAGATCCATTGATTTCTCCCTAAGTTCGGCCTGGTTGCACTTTTCTCTTCTGCCGCTAGGTGGCCGGGTACTTGGTAGTACTAGATACGAGAAGGGCAACCTAAGGTCAGGTTATTGGTATATGGGGTATCTCAGCCAATGGGCAGGGGTTTTCTTGAATCCCGTGGCCTGCTGGGAGAACCTATATATTGGGGTGAGGTCAGGCGATCTTTGTTCTGTGCCACCTGGACGGCTGTCTGGGTGGACGTGTGTTGTATGCCCCAGGCTGCTAGGCCTGAGATCGGGCCTATCCCAGGGGCATCTGACTACCAGGCTGTGTGAGGGCCTATCCAGAAGTAAGAGGGCACCGCAGGGTTGGGATTGTGGCTTGTAGTCCAACCAGAAGTGATGGTTCTACCGGCTGGAGAACCTGTCATGGTTGGAGGTAGAAGGGAAGCTGTCACCACTAAGAGACCAATCACCTTTACCAGGGACCGCAGTGAGTAACTGAAGGAAGTACCGGAACAGCATTCTCACCGTACGGGCACGGTGGAAAATCAGGAAACTTAAGGTGGTGATCAAGTCAGGGACCCAACTAACGGAGGTGACACTTGCAGAGCAACCTTGTGAATCAAGCCAGGGACTGAGCTGGTTAGCAGGGGTGAAGCTTGAGAAGTATCTGGAGTGCCAAGCTAGGGACCCAGCAGGGAAGCATGGGTGACGCTTGAGGGAGATACTACCGCAAGGCTTTGAGGAGCTCCAGGGATTCAGAGTCAGTGAATCAGAGGGTCCAGTGAGAGACCAGGAAGGAGCTCAAGGGGCTGAAGAACTACAAGTAGAAGTTGTAGTGAAGCCAAGAGGACTGTAACAATTTGTGTTTGGCAACAGTCTTTAACAGTTCCTTAGGAGACAGCAATCCTGCACGTGCAGATGTGGCGCCTTGCTGGGGGCCTTTCCCTGAATGGCTGTCCTCCTATTGAAGTCTCAGAGTCTGTCAATTGAAATTGCAGCTGCTTAAGGGTGTCCTGGCCCTAACCCTCTTTCCCTCTCAAAATATAAAAAGGACTTTTAAGAGAAAACCTCTTTTACATCCAAGAAGTGTCTGGCGCTCAATAGCTTTATCCACCTTGCACCCATTATGCCTCACAACCCACCACATACAGAAGGATGTCAGCTATCTTTGGCCCTGAAGGTCCTCATTAGACTGGAGGAGGTTAAAGATTTTGCTACATCTTTTTTAGCTAATAAAGGCTTCCTATTGCTGCACTTAGTTTGGCACTTTTTGTGCCCCCTTTGTCCTTATACCAGGGATCTCCAAACTACGGTGCTCCAGCTGTTGTGGAACTACACGTCCCATGAGGCATTGTAAATTCCTGAACTATTAGAGGGCCATAGTTTGGAGACCCCTGCTTTATACAGACACTCTTCAGTCTGTGAGGTGCTGCAGCATGTAGACTGGGGTTACCCTTTGGTGGGCTATGAAGGACTATACTATCCCTTTCCATAGTTGTACAAGTGGCCCCATGATTGCTATAACTCTGCCTCTTGTTTACTGTGCCATAACCCATTTTTTGTCTGAAGATAAGTAGGGCTTCCTCTACCCTTTTTCCAGCACAAACCAGTGCATATTAGCACAAAAGGACAGTACAAACTGTATCCATTCACGCTCTTTATTTTTCTCGGGTCCTAGTACGTTGGTGTGCTTTGAAAAAAATGTGCCAAAGTATCGGGTGTGAATGGACCTGAAAAAAGAAAAGAGTTTTTTTAAAGGATTTTTTTGTTTAGTGTTCACCATAAAATGTGACTACAGAAAATATGTAAAAGATAAAAGTGACACTTACAATGTACTCTCTTGTATAATAAGCACTGTAACAATCTAATCCTGTAGATGGAGGAAAGTATACAGTACATCCTTTGCTTATTTCATACTTCAACTGTTTACATTTATACTGAGAGTCTATTCTTATCTAATCCAAAAAATAGATGCTAGTGTGTTCAAATTGTTTTTCAGTGGAATATAAATGATATTCTCTTGCGGGAAAAATAAAGCATGGAACTGAAGCTGGAAGCAAAGCAGACAACGTATAGTATCATGACATAGTATAATATGCTGACTGCTAAAGTATATTATTACATGCTTATTACATGCTTGGAGCCACATAATAAATATATTAGATTAGAAAAATAAACAGTTATAACAAGGTGTTCTATTACACTTTATTTCTAATAAGAAAGCTCAGAAAAGCCTGTTTACATTTTATATGTCTCTTTAACTGAAAATCCATGCTTGTCAGATGAGCAAAAATCAGGGAGGATCATAGAGCTGCATTCTTGTTGGGAATAGATTTACAGTGCCTTGAAAAAGTATTCATACCCCTTGATGTTTTCCACATTTTGTAAAACGTAAATGTTTTTTATTGGGATTTTATGTGATAGACCAACACAAAGTGGCACATAATTCATCATTGTGAAGTGGAAGGAAAATGATAAATGGTTTTCAACATCTTTTACAAATAAATATCTGAAAAGTGTGGCATGCATTTGTATTCAGCCCCCCTGAGTCAATACTTTGTAGAACCACCTTTCACTACAATTACAGCAGCAAGTCTTTTTGGGGATGTCTCTACCAGCTTTGCACATCTAGAGAGTGAGATTTTTGCCCATTCTTTTTTGCAAAATAGCTCAAGCTCTGTCAGATTGTATGGAGAGTGTCTGTGAACAGCAATTTTCAAGTCTTGCCACAGATTCTCAATTGGATTTAGGTCTGGACTTTAACTGGGCCATTCTAACACATGAATATGCATTGATCTAAACCATTCCATTGTAGCTTTGGCTGTATGTTTAGAGTGGTTGTCCTGCTGGAAGGTGAACCTCCACCCAGGGATGGACTGGCCATCGGGACTACCGGGAGTTTCCCGGTGGGCCGATGGCTCAGTGGGCCGGTTTCAGCGGCCGCCTATTGCATCGGAGACCCGCAGCGATCTACCCGTCAATCGCCGACAGCTGGCGCCTGACGGGTAGATCGAGATTTAGCCAGCATGCAGAGTAGCGCAGGAAGTGTCTGTGATAGGTTCTCTCTCATGTCACGCTGCTCCCCGGCGGCCCCTCCTCTCTTCTCGTCCATCTCAGATGATGTCACAAGCAAATGGGGATGGACGAGAAGAGAGGAGGGGCCGCCAGGGAGCAGCGTGACATGAGAGAGAACCTATCACAGACGCTTCCTGTGCTACTCTGCATGCTGGCTAGTAAACAATGTGCCCCAAGCCCTGATGTGCCCCCATGTGCTATGTGCCCTGATGTGCCCCATGCCCTAATGTGCTATGTACCCCGATGTGCTGTGCCTCGATGTGCCCTGATGTGTTGTGCCCTGGGCCGGTCTGGATGAAGTCCAGGGCCACATTTTTGTTCCAGTCCAGCCCTGCCTCCACCCCAGTCTCAAGTCTTTTGCAGACGGTGGGGATGGTGTGTTCAGGGTGATGTGCAGTGTTAGTTTTACACCACACATAGCGTTCTGCTTTTAGGCCAAAGTTAAAGTTTGGTCTTATCTGTCTAATCTTTGCAGCGCTGTAAACACTGCTCCTACAGAGCCCCTGCCCATTGAAATGTAACCCTTTTTCGTCCGCTAGCGGGGGTTAAAAGTGCAGAGCTAGCAGCCGAATTGCGCTGCTAAAACGATGGTAAAGCACCGCTAAAAATAGAGGCGCTTTACTGCCTTCACCGCCGGCGCCTCGGTGTGAAAGCACCCTTTGTGTTCACAGCAATCAATACCTGGCCCCCATCATGATGATTTTTCCCTCTACAATGCTACGTTGTAAGACAATTACTGTGATGGCTGCAAAAGACATTGTGAGTCACACAGAAAACTGCAGGGAGCTGCCTGTATAGTGTTAGCTTACATGTAGCCTGCTCATTCTAACTTCCCCTCTTGTTCAGTGTGTTTCAACACAATGTACTATACAGTATCTCACAAAAGTGAGTACACCCCTCACATTTTTGTAAATATTTTAATATAACTTTTCATGCGACAACGCTGAAGAAATGACACTTTGCTACAATGTAAAGTAGTGCGTGTACAGCTTATATAACAGTGTACATTTGCTGTCCTCTCAAAATAACTCAACACACAGCCATTAATGTCTAAACCGCTGGCAACAAAAGTGAGTACACCCCTAAGTGATAATGTCCAGATTGGGTCCAAAGTGTCAATATTTTGTGTGGCCACCATTATTTTCCAGCACTGCCTTAACCCTCTTGGGCATGGAGTTCACCAGAGCTTCACTGGTTGCCACTGGAGTCCTCTTCCACTCCTCCATGACGACATCACGGAGCTGTTGAATGTTATAGACCTTGCGCTCCTCTACCTTCCTTTTGAGGATGCCCCACAGATGCTCAATAGGGTTTAGGTCTGGAGACATGCTTGGCCATACCATCACCTTTACTCTCAGCTTCTTTAGCAAGGCAGTGGTGTGTTTGAGGTCGTTATCATGTTGGAATCCTGTCCCGCGGCCCAGTCTCCGAAGGGAGGGGATCATGCTCTGCTTCAGTATGTCACAGTACATGTTAGCATTCATGGTTACCGCCACACACGCTTGACACCATCTGAACCAAATAAGTTTATCTTGGTCTCATTAGATCACAGGACATGGTTCCGGTAATCCATGTCCTTAGTCTGCTTGTTTTCACCAAACTGTTTGCGGGCTTACTTGTGCATCATCTTTAGAAGAGTTTTACTTTTGGGATGACAGCCATGCAGACCAATTTGATGCAGTGTGCGGCGTATGGTCTGATCACTAACAGGCTGACCCCCCACCCCTTCAACCTCTGCAGCAATGCTGGCAGCACTCATATGTCTATTTCCCAAAGACAACCTCTGGATACGACGCTGATCACTTTCACTCAACTTCTTTGGTCGACCATGGCGAGGCCTGTTCTGAGTGGAACCTGTCCTGTTAAACCGCCGTATGGTCTTGGCCATCATGCTGAAGCTCAGTTTCAGGATCTTGGCAATCTTCTTATAGCCTAGGCCATCTTTATGTAGAGTAACAATTCTTTTTTTCAGATCCTCAGAGTTCTTTGCCATGAGGTGCCATGTTTAACTTCCAGTGACCAGTATGAGAGAGTGAGAACGATAACACCAAATTTAATACACCTGCTCCCCATTCACACCTGAGACCTTGTAACACTAACAAGTCACATGACACCGGGGAGGGAAAATGGCTAATTGGGCACAATTTGGACATTTTCATTTAGGGGTGTACTCACTTTTGTTGCCAGCAGTTTAGACAATAATGGCTGTGTGAGTTATTTTGAGGGGACAGCAAATTTACACTGTTATTCAAGCTGTACACTCACTACTTTACATTGTAGCAAAGTGTCATTTCTTCAGTGTTGTAAAAGATATAATAAAATATTTACAAAAATGTGAGAGGTGTACTCACTTTTTTGAGATACTGTATACTGTATAGAGAAAGGTGATACAATTACATTTTGTTTCTCCAATATTTACCTTTGGTACTACTCACACTCATTGTTAGAGAAAATCTAAATTTTAAATTGTGTAGTGAGCCTCCAACACCACATCTGCAGGGAGTAGGGGGTTTCAAAGGTGCTCTGGGTCAGGACACTAAAAATGTATTTTAAAGCGTATTTCCACTTTTATAGTCAAATTTGAGGAAACACCACTATATTTTTATGTTTCCATTCACAAAGCATGCCTAAAACGAAAAAATAAAAAATACCGTATATGCTGGCGTATAAGGAGACTGGGCATATAAGACGACCCCCTAATTTTCCAGTTAAAACATAAGGCTTTTGGGCTATACTCACGCACTAAGACTACCCCCTACATAACCATTTTGACGATGCTCATGCACAATGTCTGCTATATGATTCTGAGTTCTGGCCAATGTGGGGTGCCTCTTCTGAATGCACGCTTACTCCTTGGCATACTCTTTATTGCATCTTCATTTGCTTTCCAGTCTCAGACCATCTTTTCTGTTACTTCATATTGTCTGGCAGCAGCACAGTTATGTTCCTTGGCAAAGTTTACAACTTTCAGCTTGAAACGTGCTTCATATTTCCTTTTTCTTGCTGGTGGAGCCATGATGGGTACTTGTCTAGCAGCCATTTTGTTTATACCCACTAATTGGTCAGCCCGCTGGATGTGCGGTAATACTGTATGTAGCTTTGGCTACATACAGTATACCACGCTGAGCCAATCACGGCGAGCAATATATTCTATTAATGAATACAAAGCCTGCTCAGATTAGCTGGGTCAGAGGTTGTAACCTCATCAGCGCGCCTCTCTGACTCAGCCAATCCGAGCAGGCTTTGTATTCATTAATAGAATACATTGCTTGCCGTGATTGGCTCAGCGTGGAATACAGTATGTAGCCGAAGCTACATTAAGTATTACCGCACATCTAGCAGGCTGACAGATTAGGGAAGTTCGTTTTGGGCCTATGTAAAGTAGTCCTAAACCTGGAGTTCTCCTAAGCTTCACATTTTATACTCCGCGTATAAGACTACCCCCGATTTTTAGGGGATGTTTTTATATATATATATATATATATATATATATATATATATATATATATATATCCTTGAAAAAGTATTCACACCCCTTGAAATGTTCCATTTTTTGTTATGTTACAACCAAAAACGTAAATGTATTTTATTGGGATTTTATGTGATAGACCAACACAAAGTGGCACATAATTGTGAAGTGGAAGAAAAATGATAAATAGTTTTCAAATTTTCCACATTTTGTCATGTTACAACCAAAAACTTAACTAAAATCTAGTGGAACCAATTGCTTTCAGAAGTCACCTAATTAGTAAATGGAGTCCACCTGTGTGTAATTTAATCTCAGTATAAATACAGCTGTTCTGTGAATCCCTCAAAAGGTTTGTTTTAGAACCTTAGTGAATAAACAGCATCATGAAGGCCAAGGAACACACCAGACAGGTCAGGGATAATGTTGTGGAGAAGTTTAAAGCAGGGTTAGGTTATAAAAAAATATCTCAAGCTTTCAATATCTCACGGAGCACTGTTCAATCCATCATCTGAAAATGGAAAGAGTATGGAACAACTGCAACCCTACCAAGACATGGCCATTCACCTAAACTAACAGGCCAGGCAAGGAGAGCATTCATCATAGAAGCAGCCAAGAAGCCCATGGTGACTCTGGAGGAGCTTCAGAGATCCACAGCTTAGGTGGGGGAATCTGTCCACAGGACAACTATTAGTGGTGCACTCCATAAATCTGCCCTTTATGGAAGAGTGGCAAGAAGAAAGCCATTGTGCAGTTTGTGAGAAGCCATGTGGGAGACACAGCAAAACACTATGTAAAACGAACACTGCACATCACCCTGAACACACTGTCCCCACCGTGAAACATGGTGGTGGCAGCATCAAGTTGTGAGCATGATTTTCTTCAGCAAGGACAGGGAAGCTGGTCAGAGTTGATGGGAAAATGGATGGAGCCAAATACAGGGCAATTTTAGAAGAAAACCTGTTAGAGTCTGCAAAAGACTTGAGACTGGGGCAGAGGTTCACCTTCCAATAGGAATGGTTTAGATCAAAGCATATTCATGTGTTAGAATGGCCCAGTCAAAGTCCAGACCTAAATCCAATTGAGAATCTGTGGCAAGACTTAAATTGCTGTTCACAGATGCTCTTCATCCAATCTAAAAAAGCTTGAGCTATTTTTCAAAGAAGAATGGGCAAACATATCACTCACTAGATGTGCAAAGCTGGTAGAGACATCCCCAAAAAGACTTGCAGCTGTAATTGTAGTGAAAGGTGGTTCTACAAAGTATTGACTCAGGGGGGCTGAATACAAATGCATGCCACACTTTACACATATTTATTTGTAAAAGCTGTTGAAAACCATTTATCATTTTCCTTCCACTTCACAATTATGAATTATGTGCCACTTTGTGTTGGTCTATCACATAAAATCCCAATAAAATACATTTCCGTCTTTGGTTGTAACATGACAAAATGTGGAAAATTGCAAGGGGTGTGAATACTTTTTCAAGGCACTGTATGTGTGTGTGTGTGTGTGTGTATATTATATTAATATTTTTTTTTACCTTTTTAGCTATTTGTTTTGTCCCAGCTCTGTCCTCAACAATGCAAGAAGCCCAGCCTCTACACCTTGAACCCTCTGTTAGGACAGACAGTGTTCAAATCTAGTTACATCTGATAATGAAAACCTGCCAGCACAGTTCGGACAATGTAATTATGGCAAACACAGCTGCCCAGCTCCCTTCTACACTAAGAAAACTGAGTAGAATTTTCCTTGCTGGACTTCCAGAAGAGAGCATCTAAAAAGGTAAGTTGCGACTGTTATTTTTGTGAATATGTAACAAATATAAATAAAGTGGCTACAAAAGTCAAAATACACTTTATAGCAGAAGTTTAGGTATGGCAATTTGTATATAGTTACAATAGTCCAGCTTGAACAAATGTAAGGGTATGTGTCTTATATGTGGGATCCGCTGGGAAACCCGAAATCACTGTAGTAGGCACCGCTACTTCAGTGATCTCCACTAGTTTCTGGGTCCCATGCTGAGTGACTGCCCTGCTGCATTGTGAACACAGGAGGGCGCTCACAGGGAACGCTTTGCATCTTTCAATAAATGTATAGCGCTCTGTGATTGGATTCACTGAGAAAATGGATGGTGTCACAATGACACCATGATGATGTAAAATTGCCATACCTAAACTTAAAGGAAAACTACAAACAGATATAAAAGAAACAATTTATTGCAGTTCTGTAATCATGAATATATTTTTTTAAATGTAAGCAGTAGAGCTACCTAAAACTGATGTGTCATCAGCCTTTTGCAGTCTAAAGTACAGTTTGTATATCAGAGCTTACAGAGGGGAAGGGAGAAGCATCACAAGGACACGCTGGTGTTCACACCTATGTTTTTTTATTGCTTTTTTCATAAAGGCACTCCAGTCCATTTAACATAGTTTCCTATGGGACGAGTTCACATCTATGCTTTTTTTAATGCCAGCGTTTTTGGAATAGGTCAGGGACTTTTTTAAAAGCAAAACGGTGCATTTTTGGTTCAATCGACTTCAATGGAGAAGCTGCAGAAAAGCATGTAGTGCGTTTTTGCCTCAATTTGCATTTTTTAATCCAGCCAACAACAAATTGGCCAAAATTTTCTTTAAAAAGCATTTAAAAAATGCAAAATGCATAAAAAAGTGCGAAAAATGCATCAAAAACGTTTGTGCAAAATGCACAGCAAAAAGCACTGCAGAAACAGATCAAAAGCAAGCTGCATAAATGTGAACCAAGCCTTAATCTGTGTATGTAGCGGTTTGCCTAGAGTTTCACTTTAATTGTTGACTTCAAATTTAGCATTGTATTATACAATAAATCTAGATAATGACTGTAAGGTTTCTTTTCATCTAATTAGTGACCTGCAGCATGTTAAAAGGTTCATTCATGCTTAGTGCACAGACTCCCTTCAAGCAGTATGAAATGTCTCAATTAGTACGTGCAGAAAATGACAGAAAAGATGAGGACCAAGTACTCAGAAAAGCAAAAGCATATGTGGAACAGGATCTAAAAAAAGACAAGTCCACTATTTCCTCTTATAATAGTTGTCAACAGTACCTAATGTTACAGAGTTAGCCATAGCTTTTGAAAACTTGTCCTTAAAATTTTTAGTCTCTGGAAATAGAAATGTCCATTTTCATTACTGATTGACTGCAGAAGAAAGCCACTCTTTTCTGCATGTCAGGTCAAATTTAATTCAATTTATATCTTAAAGTTCTGATTGCCATTTAAAGTATTCTAGGAAAAAGGGTAACAGAACTTTTTATGGGAGAGTAACATCCAGTAGCTTGGGGTCCCCATCTTAGGATCTATATGAATCAGTTGCTTGGGTAACTGTAGGCTGGCAGGGCAAGGTGCAAGGGCCTTTTTAGTGCTGCATTTCTAGAATTGCTAGAATATTATTTAAAGGAGAGGATAGGATATGGGGCTAATAGGACACGTTGAAGGGTCTTATTATGTACCCTTTGGGGTGCTTGGTGCAATACTTGCCTTTTCTCAGGACCCCTGGCCTATCAATATATAATCATGTACCCCGTTATGAATCAGCTGTACCTCCACAATACATTTCACAAGTGGGTTAAAGTGTGGATATGCTCCCCAGCGAAACAGATGCTCTGTCTGTGGGCCATCATCAGAGCAACTTGTAGGAAGGAATCCATCTTTATGTAGCTTCCCGTTGGAGGAGGAAGCTGGAAGACTTTTGTAAATAGGACATTTCCCCGTGGGGGATGCAGACACTCTGGACACTCTTCCCTGCTTAGACTATTTCTTTCATCTCATTACGCTACTCTCTTGCTGAACTTTCTGTATTAAGTGCATTGATCTCAAGCTATTTGCTACAGCCCTCATGGGTGGTTAAATTACTACAGTCAGGTCCATAAATATTGGGACATCGACACAATTCTAATCTTTTTGGCTCTATACACCACCACAATGGATTTGAAATGAAACGAACAAGATCTGCTTTAACTGCAGACTTTCAGCTTTAATTTGAGGGTATTTACATCCAAATCAGGTGAATATTGTAGGAATTACAACAGTTTGTATATGTGCCTCCCACTTTTTAAGGGACCAAAAGTAATGGGACAATTGGCTGCTCAGCTGTTCCATGGTCAGGTGTGTGTTATTCCCTCATTATCCCATTTACAAGCAGCAGATAGTGCAGATCATGTTAGAAATCTTGTTTCCTCATTCAGCAGTGGGTGTGTAGTCTAGACTTACACTGTGTGTGAGCTGATTGGAGCATAGGCAGAGGAATGAAGGGACATGCAGAGCTGCAGACTGAATAGACCAGCTCTCTGCATGTCTCCTTCTAAGCTCCCTGTCTGACACAAATTTCCAGCTGTTGCTATTTTATGTGTCGGAGAACTTGTCAGAAGTGACTCTGCTGATAACAGGGGAATGGAGCAGCAGAAAGACACCACACTTAGTGCTTTGGAGAGAGATAAGTAAACACTACAGATATATGTGTTCAGGTCAAATTTAATGAATGGGGTTTACAACCACTTTAAGCCCCTAAGCCTGACCAGCAGTCTCTTGCTGGTTCTCACAGTTAGTTTATTAACCACCTCAATCCTGAAAGGTTTAACCCATTTCCTGACCAGGCCATTTTTTGCGATACGGCACTGTGTTACTTTAACTGACAATTGCACAGTTGTGCGATGCTGTATCAAAATAAAATTGATGTCTTTTTTTTTTCCCCACAAATAGAGCTTGCTTTTGGTGGTATTTGATCACTTCTGTGGTTTTTATTTTTTGCGCTATAAACAAAAAAAGAGCAGCATTTTGAATAATAAATAGTATTCTTTACTTTCTGCTATAAAACATTACCAATAAAAAAAATGTTAAAATCTAATTTCGTCATCAGTTTAGATCAATATGTATTCTGCTACATATTTTTGGTAAAAAAAATCCCAATAAGCGTTTATTGATTGGTTTGCGCAAACGTTATCGCGTCTACAAACAATGGGTTAGATTTATGGCATTTTTATTTTTACTGGTAATGGCGGCGATTGGCGATTTTTAGCAGGACTGCGACATTGTGGCGGACAAGTCTGACACTAAGTGACACTTTTTGAGGACCAGTGACACTGATCCCTGTATAAATGACACTGGCAGGGAAGGGGTTAAGTGTGTCATAGGGAGGTGCTTTCTAACTGTGGGGGAGAGTGTTACACTGGAGGAAAACAGAGATTGTGTTTCAGCTTAGCTGAAACAGAGGATCTCTCTTTTCCTCACTGACAGATCAGCAGTATGCCCTGTTTACCTAGGCACACCGCTGCTCCGTGTCTCCTGTGAACCATTGGCGGGTCGCAGTGGCCGCCGGACCTGCTGATTGGCTCCCGCTGTGTCCAATCACAGCTGGAGCACCCCCTACACCGCGTGCACAAAATCACATACAGGTACGTGATTTAGCGCAGCCGGGCCGACCTGCCACAGTATATGTACGGTGGGCGGTCCGGAAGTGGTTAAATCACATTTATTTTAGGGAAAAATATCTATTTTTACAGATAGACTTCAGCCCACCAACATCTTGAAATGGCATAGCAGGTCTCACTGTTGTCTACTGAGAAGCTGTGGGAGTTTTCAGTCTTGTTCGGCTTTATTACTGCTGAAATAATAAAAACACAGCCAGTAAATTATATACCAGAAAAAAAAGATTTTATTGCTTAAGTAACATTTTATTCAATAAATAAATAGATAATAAGAAAGGGTTGTAGGGACAGTACATTATATTAACATCTACTGTACATTGAATGTTTCTGCACAATCTCTTCTGTTAACACATAATCTTCATAGCTAACACCATTTTATGGTTATTTCCGAGTTTCAGCACACTGTGTGAGAAGAAAGTATTAGAGCAGAACTCTAAAAATTGCAAAAAATGCCCTTGCAGTGGGGCCCATCTCCTGCACTGAAGCGGTATTAAACCCAAAAGCAAACATTTATTACAGTGTCTTGAAAAAGTATTCATATCCCTTGAAATTTTTTCACATTTTGTTATGTTACTACCAAAAACGTAAATGTATTTTATTGGAATTTTATGTGATTGACCAACACAAAGTGGCACATAATTGTGAAGTGGAAGAAAAATGAAGGCCTCTTGAGCCCCTATAGGGAAAAAGCCTTGACTGATGGGGGCATGGCCAGGTGCCGGACAAGGTGGTTGAGTGGTCAGCAAGGATTGGTTTAACTATGGGGGATGGGCTGGGCCTGAGCTCAGAAAAGTATTGCCCCAGGGAATTCTGGATCTTTTGAGGAATGTGGCTGGAAGAGCTGCCCACCCCCCCCCCCCCCCTTTTTTTCTTATGGTATGTCACAGCTTGCTGCGGTTTCTTGACCCTGCCAGCATAAAAGTTGCTGTCATGGGCTATGCCCTTGATGGAAATTGGAAGTAGGCTGTCTGTCCAGCGCTTATGGTAAGTACAGCCCCCCCCCTCCCTCTTTTGGAATTGCATGCTCACAGTACAACTGTGACTGGCACTGGTTTAAAGTGTTCACATGTTATGTGTTGGAATTTAAATAAAGCTGTGGCCTTGCCCTTACCAACCTAATGGTTGTAAGTGTGTTTATTTAAATGGGGTGAGGGTTCTATCCATTTATGTTACATTTGATTTGTACCTAGGCCCATTGCGCCTCAGCAGTCATGATAAATGGTTTTCAAATTTTTTACTAAGAAATATCTGAAAAGTGTAGCTTTCATTTGTATTCAGCCCCACTGAGTCAATACTTTGTAGAACCCCCTTTTGCTGCAATTACAGCTGCAAGTCTTTTTGGGGATGTCTCTACCAGCTTTGCACATCTAGAGAGTGAAATTTTTGCTCATTCTTCTTTGCAATATAGCTCAAACTCTGTCATATTGGATGGCGAGCGTCTGAACAACAATTTTCAAGTCTTGTCACAGATTCTCAATTGGATTTAGGTCTGAACTTTGACTGGGCCATTCTAACACATAATTATGCTTTGATATAAACCATTCTATTGTAGCTCTGGCTGTGAGGATGGGGTGTTCAGGGTGATGCGCAGTGTTAATTTCCACCACACATAGCATTTAGCCTTTAGGCCAAAAAGTTCAATTTTAGTCTCATCTGACCAGAGCACCTTCTTCCACATGTTTGCTGTGTCCCCCACATGGCTTCTCACAAACTTCAAACGGGACTTCTTATGGCTTTCTTTCAACAATGGCTTTCTTATTGCCACTCTTCAATAAAAGCCAGATATGTGGAGTACATGACTAATAGTTGTCTTGTGGACAGATTCTTCCTCCTGAGCTGTGGATCTCTGCAGCTGCTCCAGAGTCACCATGGACCTCTTGGCTGCTTCTCTAAATAATACTCTCCTTGCCTGGTCTGTCAGTTTAGGTGGATGACCATGTTTTAGTAGGTTTGCAGTTGTGCCATACTCTTTCCATTTTTAAATGATGGATTGAACAGTGTTCCATGAGATGTTGAAAGCTTGGGATATTTTTTTAAAACCTAACCCTGCTTTAAGCTTCTCCACAACTTTATCCTGGATCTGTCTGGTGTGTTCCTTGGCCTTCATGATGCTGTTTGTTCACTAAGGTTCCCTAACAAACCTCGGAGGGCTTCACTGAACAGTTGTATTTATACTGAGATTAAATTACACACAAGTGGACTCAATTTACTAATTAGGTGACTTCTGAAGGCAATTGGTTCCACTAGATTTTAGTTAGAGGTATCAGAGTAAAGTGGGCTGAATTCAAATGCATGCCACACTTTTCAGATATTTATTTGTAAAAAATTATGAAAAACAGTTATTTTCCTTTCACTTCACATTTATGTGCCACTTTGTGTTGGTCTGTCACATAAAATCCCAATCAAATACATTTACGTTTTTGGTTGTAACATGACAACATGTGGAAAATTTCAAGGGGTGTGAATACTTTTTCAAGGCACTTTATCTATAGACACTTACCAATTCTTAGGCTGGCCATACACCTATAGATTATCTGCAGATTTTCTATGGTTAGATGAAAAAAGTGGGAGATTCCTCCATCCTCACAGTTTAGCGAACATGGAGAGATCTGTTGCACATTTTCTATCTAACCATAGAAAATCTGCAGATAATCTATAGGTGTATGGCCAGCTTTAGATGTGATGGCAGCATTTGTTTTCTTTTTTTAGGCTTTTTATTATTTTATTTTAACCTGGTGATCAGGCCAGTAAGTCTGTTGTTTTTCAAAACTGGCAGGGGTGCTTACAATGATCAGCTTTTACTTTAATTTGCACGTGAATCTAAATCTGCTAGTCCATCTAACACTTTACTCCCCTCAGGCTGGCAATGCTGCTGTCTGCTGTGTCCATGTGCTCCTTCATCCAGATTGGAACCAGGAGGTGCGTTTTAGATCACCAGGGGAAAAAAGCCTAAAAAAGGCAACAAATTCAGCCACCAGATCTAAGGATTGGTAAACTGCAATATGTTACAAACCTAGGGGGTAGGGGAAAAGTCTGTAATACTTACCTTATTCCTTGCTTCCCCAGCTGCCACCAGTTTTACCTTCTCTCCAATGCTCCAGGGTGTGGGCAGGTCCTCGTCATCCTCATGTAAAATTCAGGACTATAGGCACAGCATCATATGGCGGCACAGTGGTGTAGTGGGTAGCACTTTCGCCTAGCAGTAAGAAGGGTCGCTGGTTCAAATCCCAACCACGACACTACCTGCCTGGAGTTTGCATGCTGGTAGGTTAATTGGATCCTGTTTAAAATTGTCCCCTAGTATGTATGAATGTGAGTTAGGGACCTTAGATTGTAAGCTCCTTGAGGGCAGGGACTGATGTGAAAGTACAATGTATATGTAAAGCGCTGCATAAATTGACGGCGCTATATAAGTACCTGAAATAATAATATGTGATTACATCAGCATGCAATTGTTGGCCAGAGCATCTTACAGAACAGCCAACTGGTCGCACAGTGTGGAGGAAGCCTGTCCTAGCAAGGAATAAGCTGAGTATTACAGCTTATTGCTCATCCCCTAAAGTTAACCAGCATTTAACCCCTGCAGTGTCAGCAGGCCCAACTACAGGGGTATTTTGCATTGATTTGTCATATGTTTTACAAATTGAAATAATGAGCAATCACTAAACTTGTCATAAGAGGAATATACAGTCATGGCAGAAATTGTTGACACCCCAGAAATTTTTCCAGAAAATCAAGTATTTCTCACAGAAAAGTATAGTAAACACATGTTTTACTATACACATGTTTATTCCCTTTGTGTGTATTGGAACAAAACAAAAAAGGGAGGAAAAAAAGCAAATTGGACATAATGTCACACAAAATTTCAAAAATGGGCTGGTCAAAATTCTTGGCACCCTTTCAAAATTGTGGATAAGATTGTTTCAAGCATGTGATGCTCCTTTAAACTCACCTGGGGCAAGTAACAGGTGTGGGCAATATAAAAATCACACCTGAAAGCAGATAAAAAGGAGAGAAGTTCACTTAGGCTCGGTTCACACAGGGGCAACACGATTTCAGCGCGACTTTGTACGGCGGCTTCAACGCGACTTCAGCGCGACTTTAGCAAATTACAACGCGACTTCAAGTCGCCTCCAGGCCAGGCGACTTTGGCTGTGGCCAATCACAGGATAATCAGCTCTCTGGGAGGGAGGGGTTTGCCTGGGCAAACTAAATTTTTTCCCTGCAATGTCGCTTGACTGTAGAGAGAGATCCGACTTGGAGGCGACTTCCATTGATTTCTATGGTACAGGTCGCCTACCAAGTCGGATCTAAGTAGTACAGGGAGTACGCTCTGAAGTCGGAGCGACTTCAGTAGTGTCTATTAAGACGCTCCCATTCACTGTAATGTGAATCTCTTTCTGGGGCGACTTGAGGGCTTACAAGTCAGATCCCAAGTCGTCCTAGTGTGAACCGAGCCTTAGTCTTTGCATTGTGTGTCTGTGTGTGCCACACTAAGCATGGACAACAGAAAGAGGAGAAGAGAAGGGCATCAGAAAACCCTCCTATTTCCGAGACACTCTAGATATGCCCCCGACCGAGTCCTTTCGACTCTCCCAAATCACTTATTACTTACATTCACTATGCAGAGACCAGGGGGACATCACCACTAGAACGTCCTATGAAAATAAATGCCTAAGAGGGCCTGAAACGCGAGGTAGTATTTCAGAGTTATACGTTCTACTAACAGACCAAGGCTCTAAACTTCCCTACCAATTAGCTTGGGAGGCGGACCTAGGGGAGACGATTGATGAGGACACTTGGTCCAAGTGGTCAGCCATGGTACACAGGGGAATTCTGAACACTTCTTTAGTAGAGGCGAACTATAAGGTATTGTCACGATGGTATCTAGTTCCGACACGGATAACCAAAATCTACCCAGACGCATCGCCTCTCTGTTTCAGGAGGTGTGGCCAAGAGGGCACAATGCTCCACACCTGGTGGACATGTCCGAAGGTCAAGAGATTTTGGATAAGACTTTTTAATCTGGTTTATTCAGTGACTGGAGTGAACATACCTAAAAACGTTAAGACGGCATTATTCTCTGATCTCTCGAGCGAACTACCCAGGCATCTCAGATCCCTTATCTTCTTTATCCTCCTAGCAGCCAAGATAACCATAGCGCGAGCATGGAAAACTCCCCTGATAAATTTGGCATTAGTTAAAAACAAAATTTCTTGGATCATGATAAATGAAAAATTAACTAGTATTCTTCGCGACCAACAAGATAGATTTGAAAGGGTTTGGAACCCTTGGATTAGGTACCTCCAGGCGCCGTGAGGGGCGGGTCAGCGGCTTGGAGCGTGGAGATCGTTTGCACACTCTACTTCTTCTTCTCTTTTCTTTTCTTCCTCTTCTTTCTTTCCCCCTTCCCTCTTCTTTTCTTTCTACATACAAACAATTACTTTGTCCCCACAGTGGGGTTATCATACGCATGACATCGGGCTCTACAGTATATTAATCCTAGAGTATACCTAATACCTAAGTTTTCTGTTATAACCCCAAGTTGGGAAATTGAACTGCATTACATGACAGTCCCTCTTCAGGGAATTTCACTGTAATATCTTCTACGTGTGTTAAGCGTCTTAGGTGCCTTAGCACAGTTATGTAATGAGCCATTCACGCTACTTTGAGATTCACTATCGTAATAATACTGTTGACACGAAACCTGTATCAATGTGAACCCTGTTATCTGTTAAAATTTGATTTCAATAAAAACATTGGAAAAGAAAGAGGAGAAGAGAACTGTCTGAGGACTTGAGAACCAAAATTGTGGAAAAATATCAACAATCTCAAGGTTACAAGTCCATCTCCAGAGATCTAGATTTTCCTTTGTCCACAGTGTGCAACATTATCAAGAAGTTTGCAACCCATGGCACTGTAGCTAATCTCTCTGGGCGTGGACGGAAGAGAAAAATTGATGAAAGGTCGCAACGCAGGATAGTCCGGATGGTGGATAAGCAGCCCCAAACAAGTTCCAAAGAAATTCAAGCTGTCCCACAGGCTCTGGGAGCATCAGTGTCAGCGCGAACTATTCGTCGACATTTAAATGAAATGAAACGCTATGGCAGGAGACCCAGGAGGACCCCACTGCTGACACAGACATAAAAAAGCAAGACTACAGTTTGCCAAAATGTACTTGAGTAAGCCAAAATCCTTCTGGGAAAACGTCTTGTGGACAGATGAGACCAAGATAGAGCTTTTTGGTAAAGCACATCATTCTACTGTTACCAACAAACCATACCAAAAATGGAATGAGGCCTACAAAGAAAAGAACACAGTACCTACATTGAAATATGGTGGAGGTTCAATGATGTTTTGGGGTTGTTTTGCTGCCTCTGGCACTGGGTGCCTTAAATGTGTGCAAGGCATCATGAAATCTGAGGATTACCAAAGGATTTTGGGTCGCACTGTACAGCCCAGTGTCAGAAAGATGGGCTTGCGTCTGAGATCTTGGGTCTTCCAGCAGGACAATGACCCCAAACATACGTCAAAAAGCACCCAGAAATGGATGGCAACAAAGTGCTGGAGAGTTCTAAAGTGGCCAGCAATAAGTCCAGATCTAAATCCCATTGAACACCTGTGGAGAGATCTTAAAATTGCTGTTGGGAAAAGGCGCCCTTCCAATAAGAGAGATCTGGAGCAGTTTGCAAAGGAAGAGTGGTCCAAAATTCCGGGTGAGAGGTGTAAGAAGCTTATTGATGGTTATAGGAAGAGACTGATTTTAATTATTTTTTTCCAAAGGGTGTGCAACCAAATATTAAGTTAAGGGTGCCAAGAATTTTGACCAGCCCATTTTTGGAGTTTTGTGCAACATTATGTTCAATTTGCTTTTTTTCCTCCCTTTTTTTGTTTTGTTCCAATACACACAAAGGGAATAAACGTGTATAGCAAAACGTGTTACTGCAATACTTTTCTGTGAGAAATACTTGATTTTCTGGAAAAATTTCCAGATCCCGGCCCCCCACCCAATGTGAATGAGTATGGGGTACATGGTACCCCTACCCATTCACCTAGGGAAAAAAAGTGTCAATAAAAAAAAGCAACACACTACACAGGTTTTAAAAGTAATTTATTAGGCAGCTCCGGGGGTCTTCTGCCAACTTTGGGGGTCTTCTGCCGACTATGGGGGTCTCTCAGGCCTCTTCTCCCTCTCTCCGGTGTCGTCTCCGCGCTCTCTGGTTCTTCTCCAGTGCCTTCTTCCTTCTGCCGGGCTCCTCCGCTATCTTCTACTCTTTTGCCGCTCTTTTGCTAGCGGAGGAGCACAATCTTTTCTGGGACTGTGAGGTCATAAGGGGCGTGGTCATGTCATCCTATGACCATGCCCCCTTATGACCTCACAGTCCCAGCATGCCCCGGGACTGTGATGTTATAGAGGGGCAGGGTCACCGCCTACATAAGTCATAGCAGAGCGCACAGACAGCATTAAAGCCGGAGAGAGCGTTGTGTCAACATCTCTGGAAGAGAAAAGGGAAGAAGACGATCCAGATGTC
Organism: Aquarana catesbeiana; assembly: GCF_042186555.1. Taxonomy (NCBI): domain Eukaryota; kingdom Metazoa; phylum Chordata; class Amphibia; order Anura; family Ranidae; genus Aquarana; species Aquarana catesbeiana. The sequence continues at coordinate 855,760,576 of NC_133324.1, forward strand.
CGGGCCACCGCTAGCAAAAGAGCGGCAGAAGAGCGGAGGAGCCGGCAGAAGATCCAGACACCGGGAGAAGACACCGGAGAGACCCCCGGAGTCGGAAGAAGACCCCGAAGTCGGAAGAAGACCCCCGGAGCGGCCTAATAAATTACTTTAAAAACCTGTGTAGTTTTTTTTCTTGACACTTTTTTCCCTAGGTGAATGGGTAGGGGTACGATGTACCCCATACTCATTCACAAAGGGTGGGGGGCCGGGATCTGGGGGCCACCTAATTAAAGGTGGCTCCCAGATTCCGATAAGCCCCTCGCCCGCAGACCCCGACAACTAACGACCAGGGTTGTCGGGAAGAGGCCCTTGTCCTCATCAACATGGGGACAAGGTGCTTTGGGGTGGGGGGGCTGCAGGGCGCCCCCTCCCCCAAAGCACCCACCCCCTATGTTGAGGCCATGCGGCCTGGTACGGCTCAGGAGGGGGGGGCGCTCGCTCGTCCCCACCCCCTTTCCTGACCGGCCGGGCTGCGTGCTCGGATAAGGGTCTGGTATGGATTTTGGGGGGACCCCCACACTGTTTTTTCTGCGTAAGGGGTTCCCCTTAAAATCCATACCAGATCTAAGGGTCTGGTATGCCCCTGGAGGGGAACCCATGCCGCCTTTTTATTTAAAATTTGCCGTGAAGTTCCCCCTCAAGATTCATACCAAACACAGTGCCTGGCATTGGCGGGGTTCCAACTCGGACCCGGCTCGCAAGGTGTCAATCTCGCTGATAAAAGTGGCGAAATTGACACAATATCAGACAACAATACAGAAGTTGACCAAAGGGTGGTGGTAAACAGCTGAAAAACCACGTGATTTGGTGAAAGTTGGCTGGAAAAGTCCTGCCATCTGTATGCAAGACAAACTTCTGGCCAACGCCCTTTGTACAAAAAATCCAAGGGAAAGTTTGTACAAAGTCCTATCGTGTGTATGGGGCTAAACACACGATAGGACTTTGTACAAACTTTCCCTTGGATTTTTGTACAAAGGGCGTTGGCCATAACATTGTATTGCATACACACGGCAGAACTTTTTCAGCCAACTTTCACCAAATCACGTGGTTTTTCAGCTCTTTACCACCACTCTTTAGTCAACTTCTGTATTGTTGTCTGATATTGTGTCAATCTCGCTGCTTTTATCGGCGAGATTGACACCTTGCGAGCCGGGTTCACACTGGTGCAGGGATCCGACTTGGATCCCTGCCAATGCCAGGCACTGTGTTTGGTATGAATCTTGAGGGGGAACTCCACGCCAAATTTTAAATAAAAAAACGGCATGCGTTCCCCTCCAGGGGCATACCAGGCCCTTAGGTCTGGTATGGATTTTAAGGGGAACCCCTACGCCGAAAAAACGGCATGGAGGTCCCCCCAAAATCATACCAGACCCTTATTCACCTAGGGAAAAAAGTGTCAATAAAAAAAACACACTACACAGGTTTTCATAGTAATTTATTAGACAGCTCCTGGGGTCTTCTTCCGACTTCGGGGGTCTTCTTCTGACTTCACCGCTCTCTCCGGCCTCTTCTCCCGGTGTCCGGTTCTTCTCCCGCTCTCCGGCCTCTTCTCCCGGTGTCCAGGTTCCTCTGCCGGCTCCACCGATATCTTGTGCCGCTCTTTTGCTAGCGTTTTTTCAGCGTAGGGGGTTCTCCTTAAAATCCATACCAGACCGAAGGGCCTGGTATTCCCCCAGAGGGGAATTCCCTCTCGCGCCCGCCGCAGTAGGAAAATGTGTTTTTCCTACTGCAGCCAACGGGAGATGTACAGTACCCTGTCATCGAGAACTAGCGTGATGGGATCGCGCTGGAAACATTCTCGTGGCTGCGTACTGTAGTTTGTACACACGATCGGACTTTGCTCCATCTGACTTTTGTTGCCGTAAAGTTTGTGCATTCGCACGGCCAACAAAAGTCCGATGGAAACAGAAAAAGTTTGTCCGATGGAGCATACACACGGTTGGATGTTGCTCCAAAACAGCTAATTTGCATGTTTGTTGTCAAAAAGTCCGATCGTGTGTACGGGCCTTTAGTGTGCGCTCCAAAGAGCAAAAGTGAGGTCAACTAGAATTCCCACCAAACATGTTTCGTCATCAAAAATGGGCATCTTTAGGAGCAGTACTCCTGGCATTTCCTCCACTCGTTATATAGAGAGCAACTCCTCCATCTTTCTATTGAATATTACACGTCAAACTATATGGTTCCCATATTAAAAGTACAGATCTACAGAAAAACTAAAAATACATGCATGTGGGCGCGGCAACTCGCCCTGTATGAGGGGGTATCATTCGCCTTGCACGCACACAGTAATGCCCCGGACCAGACGGGGACTGCGGTAATGTGGGAATCAAACATTAAGGCAGTTCCGCAAATTAGATATAAGCCATGTAAAGTAAACAAAGTGAAGAGTTCCTCTGAAAGTGCTGTCTCGTGTAACTACACACTTTAACTTGATGTAAGTTGCATTAGGAGGGACACTGCTGAGCCTGTGCCCTCTCCACTGGTTCAGCATACCTCTGCCACCTCACTTCCAGTGACAGAATGGGGTCCCACTATGCACATAACAAGTGCACGCCTGAAGTACGCTCTATCTCTTTCCCTCCTGTACCATGTGGCCAGGCTGTGGGTCTCCGTAATGCAGGTTTGGTCCTGGTTACTATGGAAACTGACTGCTGCTAGGGAGCCAGAATATCGACCCCCTTTGCTACCAGAGGACCCGTCACCTACACCAGGTACCAAGCTCCACAACTGGCTGCAATATACTGTGCTCTGGTTGCTGGTTACCCATGGCAACTGCATGATTCCTCCTGCTAGTCTTGCAAAGCAGGCGTTTTGTAGTAGCTTTGCTTCATAACATATACGTGCTTTACACTAGTTCTTTCATACTAGGAACCTTCACGCACCCTATTAACTAACTTCAGACCAGGCTTAGGACAGTTGATGCAACTTTTACTTTGACAATACAGTCCAACCTGAACAAATACAATAGAGTATCCCCTAACTATCTCTACTTGGCCCAGGCATAGCTTTACAAGGTAGAAGTCCATGATCGGCGTTCTCCAGAAACTGGTAGATCTCTGGGCTCCCAGTGCCTTCTACAGACAGCAAGGTGCACCAGTAGTCCTCTGCAGTAGTCGCAACATTTCTTTTTGAGCGGGCAAAGAAGACATCCTGGAACACGCCCTTCCCCCTTATTGATATTACAGGGTTGATAGACTGGGTCCAAACAGCACAGGAACAGCAATGCACAGCAATAACCCCTTCCCCAGCCTGGGCCAGCCACTACCTAACCAACATACTGTTGGCAACTTGCCTACATGCGACTTAAATAAATAAATACATTTTAATACTATTTAGCGCCATCTGTGGCTAAAAGGGGGAACAAAGGAATATATTCCATAAAATATCCTGGCTATATGATACCATACAAACTGTGTCATTGAATTAAAAATAAGACTCATATGGGAGACATAAACTATATCTGGATAGAGATCGACAAAGCCCAACAGCATCCCCGACCCACAGGCGGGCCAGACCAGATCAGTCTTAATGACTCCCTTCCAAATACTTGAGAACAGCACAACTCATGTTCAGAGTTGCCGTCTTATTTAGGTCGCAGCCCCACCCCAAGCCCCAGCGCCATCGAACCAGGACAGGACAATAAAATGACCGGCGCCTCAAATCCATCCTGCAATGGCATACTTAACACTTGGCTCGGACCTGCACCTCCATATACAGATAGACACTATTGCATTTCTACAAGTGTAGAAACCCCTGAAGATCCCATGCTTTCTCTCTCCATATCAGCTCAACAACAGAACATCCTCCCCAGAGAGATAACCCTCTTCCACAGACCCCAACAGAACCCAAAGTATACCTCTAAGAAGCATAATTTAAACCGAATCCATCACCAGTGGAACATTAACTGATCGAATAACTGGCTACCATGCGACCCACCAATACCCTTATTTAACCGTCAGCCTATATTAAGCCTATGATTGACAGCCTGGGATAGATCCCCATCATCCACATGAAGTCCTCCGCTGCAGTTAATAGCACCACTTGGGTCTCCTTTCTCCCTTTCCTCTCCTCTCCCCCCCCCTTCCCTCCCCTTCCCTACCATCCCTAACCCCCCCCCCACACAACCAGGTACCTTCTTCAGACCAAAGATGCTACACCAACGAGATGGACTGAGCACCCGAGACAAGTATAAGCTAGATGCTTAACCTACGGTACTCCACTGTGCTCCGATTTACATATAGAGTTCTTTCTTTTTTTTTCCTTACTTATATTTCATGCTTTTGAATATACTTTTGCTAAATTACTTGCTATGTATATCGGGAAAAAGGGGGGCTCGTCCCGCATGGAAAATGTTTCTCTCCTTGAACAGCGCACCCCTACTCGCTGTACCCATAACAGGGATTTCCATGTGGGACGAGCTTCCTAATGGTGGACAGGTTCTTTTGAACTAGCAACTCTAGGGCTAAAACCGCTGAGTTTTGTACTGACAACTGATCACCCATAAAAAGCCGCTATATGCTTAACTCATTGATGATTATTACCATGAACAGCTATGGGCCACTCTTGGGAAGCGCAACCGCTTGAGGTGAGGTTTTGTCTTATCCCGCTGATTGGACCATATCTCGACCAGTTCATACACCTAAACATCAATGAGTCCATACTCCTCCCCTCCCCCCCCCCCCCGTAGCCAAATTACCCCTCTAAATTATAGCGAGCTAACCTTCTTGAAGTTGCTCTACCCCACGCCCCCATAAATCCCCATTACCAAGTACGAGGTCACATATTGCACTAAGTCCGACTCATTATTATTATTATTATTGTTATTAGTATCATTATTATTATTAAGAAATGCTTATAGATGGTTTAGTCCTACAACTCTTCCTGTGCCTTTATACTTGCTCTCAGGGTGGCGACCTCCCCGAGTTTATTAGCATAGCGAGATACTCTCTCAGAACATAGTCTAAAGTTTAATGTTTCAATTGTCTATAATGTTGACTGTTAATGATACCACAACATCAATCTGAGATCTTTCACCACGTCTTTTTCCTTTGCTATGAAAGCAGGCTCCCTCCATGCAAGTTGAATAGACCTATGACGACCTCCCACGGACCGGACATCTTACAGACCTACCTCCGGACACTTTCCACTCCTCCACACAACAGGATAGTGACTATCCTAGTTGACCCACACCGGACGTTTCAATCCTTAACAGGGTAAGGTAGCTGGACTACTTTTACCTCCGGTAAGTACATCTTACTCCTCGTTAAAAACCCCCACTTGACTAACCTCCTCCCTTCTTTCTCTCAACCCCCCCCTTCCCATACCCTCTCTCCCCTCCCCCCTTTCTACACCTGGGTTTCGCCCCCCCTGGTCTCCACCGTAGCATTCCCCACTGTAACGTTTAAAAACCTATCAAGGGCGTATAATTCTCCACAGATTCCACCTACCCACATTGGTCACATTTGTAAACTGCAGCCCCACCTCGTGACTAATCCATCAACCGAGTAATACCCAAATACCATGGCTCCCCTACATTCTAGTCCGCAACACAACACTCTCAAAGTGGTCTCTCAAAATGTTAAAGGGCTAAATATCCCTGAGAAGCGAAGTCAAATCCTCAACATGATGAGTAAATTGAAAGCAGATATGGTGTTTCTGCAAGAAACTCACTTCCGCACGAATAACACCCCCAAACTCGCAAACCGTATGTACCCTACATCCTTCCATGCCACTAACTCACTAGCCAAAACGAAGGGGGTCTTGATTTTGCTCTCTAAAAACCTTCCTTGGCAACTGACAGATTCCCTCGTAGATCCAGAGGGCCGCTATTTATTTCTAAAGGGAGTCATCCATAATCGGACGGTCACTTTAGCAAATATATACAGCCCCAATACTGCCCAGGTCAGTTTCTTCCGCTCTATCGCTACTACCCTCGCAGGCTTTCAATCGGGTATTACAATCCTTGGGGGCGATTTTAATGTGACACTTCAGCCCATCCTAGACTCCTCATCGGGGTCCTCCACCCTGCCTTACAGAGCACTGAGACAAATTAAGATACAAATACAGGAACTCCTTCTACACGACACATGGCGTACCCTACACCCGAATGAAAAAGATTACTCTTTCTTCTCCGCACCTCATAACAGGTACTCCAGGCTAGACTACCTCTTTCTCTCCCAAAAAGATCTTCCCTTTCTAAAACCTGCTACCATTGAACCCCTACTCCTTTCAGATCACCACCCGATTACCCTCTCCCTTACCTTCCTGGAAAGAAACTTGGTCACGAAGATATGGCGTCTAGACCCATCTCTCCTCACTTCAGAAATTGATACCAATCACATCCGTACTAGCCTAGGTAACTACTTCAGGGAAAATGACAACTCCGAAACAGCACCCCTCACCCTTTGGGAGGCACACAAGTGTGTCATCCGAGGGGAATTTCTCACACTTAAGGCCAATCGGAAAAAAGCACAACAGACAACTATGCGGGAACTAACTAACAAAATAAAGAGACTAGAACTACTTCACAAGCAGTCACAGACACAAGACACATACCTAGAACTTACACAAACTAGGAAACTTCTCCTGGAAGTCCTCAACCACAAAACCCGATGCAAATTTATGCTAAATCAAAAGCTATTTTATGAACAGGGAAACAAATGCAGGAGACTATTAGCCAGAGCTATCCAAACTAAGAAAGCTAGCACTAACATCCACACCATAAAAGACCCCTTAGGCAACTCGAGCTCGAATTCAGCAGACATAGCATCTCAATTTGAACGCTACTACACAGAACTTTATAATATACCCCAGCAACCCGAAGCAACTGTAGGCCAAACCCCTAGAAAAGCCCTTATTACAGACTTCCTCAAAAAGTTCAGCCCCAAACCCATACCCCGGGAAGATGCCCGCGACTTAGACAACCCCATATCCGAGGAGGAACTCAAGAGAGAGATTAAACAACTAAAAATGGGCAAAAGCCCGGGCCCAGACGGCTTTTCAGCACCTTATTACAAGACATTTGTAGATATACTCTCAGCCCCATTTCTGAAGACATTTAACTCCCTAACCTCAACAACATTACCTTTCCACAGATTACTAGAAGTGCATATCACGGTCATACCGAAGGAGGGGAAAGATGCCACTTCAGTCACCAGTTACAGACCAATCTCCCTACTCAATGTAGATCTCAAATTATTTGCAAAAATTTTAGCAAACCAGCTCCTTCCCCTCCTTCCCGCAATAATAGGGAAAGACCAGGTTGGATTTGTTCCTGGCAGAGAGGCCAGGGACAACACCATTAAGGCAATTAACTTAAACCATTGGCTAACCTCCCAAAAACAAAGAGGCTTCTTTCTATCCCTAGATGCTGAGAAGGCGTTTGATAGGCTGGCTTGGGACTACCTGGGGGCGGTTTTACGCCACTTAGGTCTATAGAACCGAATGTTCAACCTAATTATGTCCCTATACACCACACCAACAGCAAAAGTCAAAGTCAACGGCCACCTGTCAGACGCCTTCTCCATCCGGAATGGAACGAGGCAAGGATGCCCACTATCCCCTATCCTTTTTATTTTAACCCTAGAACCCCTACTACGTTGCCTACGATCGAACGAGAACATTAAATGCATACCCATTGCAGGACATACGTATAAAATAGCGGCCTTCGCCGATGACATCCTGCTATTTTTAAGTGACCCACTGACCTCGATCCCAAACCTGCTCAGAGATTTTGACCTATTCCGACAAATATCCAACCTAAAGATTAACTTCTCAAAATCCCATGCCCTCAACATATCTCTCCCGAAAGACCAATGCCAAAATAATTTTCCCTTCGTATGGAAACCGAATGCCATCACATATTTGGGAATCCAATTGACCACACACCTATCGGACCTATACACAAAAAACTTCACCCCGTTGATTCGCACATCTCAGATGACCTACGCAGATGGGATAAACCCCATTTCTCATGGTTCGGTCGTGCGGCCATCCTGAAGATGAATGTGCTCCCTCGTATCCTATATCTGCAACAAACATTCCCTATCAAACTCCCCGCAGCTTTCTTTCAAACAATTAAACAACAATCCCTGAAGTTTCTATGGAAACACAAGCGCCCAAGGATAAGTTTCGCCCAACTCTCGAAACCCAAAACTAAAGGGGGTATTGGTCTACCAGATTTGCAAAACTACTCCCGAGCATGCCATCTGGGACGAATTGTAGACTGGTCAGTACACAAGGGGGTTAAAGATTGGGTGAGACTGGAAGGCTCTTTTTCCCACTTGTCCATTAGAAACACCCCCTGGATTCTCCCTTGCCATATTCCTAGAACCCTAAAAGAACATCCCCTAATAGAAGCCACCCTCAGTAGCTTCAGGGAGGTATGTAAGAAATTCAAAATTTCCTCTAATCCAGGGCCCCTTACACCTATTCGACTTAACCCAGCCTTTACTCCGGGGATGTCCAATAATTTCCTCAAAGATACTTGGCCACACAAAGACATGTCAGCCCAACACTTCTTTAAGGATGGCAAATTTCTAAACCGTACTTCACTTCCAACAAATGCAGGGGGCGAACCCCCCCCCCCCCCGCGCTATGGAATTACTTCCAGATTCGTCATTTTCTCACAACAATAAACCGAAACACATTTCTATCCAGAGATTTAACCCCATTTGAAAACTTATGCTCCCAAATCACACCGCAACAACATTTGATTGCAAACACCCACTCTATGCTTTATGCCTTGACTTCCCCTAAAGACACCAAAACTTGCCAGGTTTGGGAAAGGGAACTTCAAATAGACCTAACAGAAGAGAACTGGGAACGAATTTTCACAATAGCACACAAAGGCTCCCTCAATGTCACGACACAAGAGAATAACTACAAAACCCTATCCCGGTGGTACCGTACACCTGAATTACTAAATAAATTTAATCCAGAGACGTCAAACAAATGTTGGAGATGCTCTAATGAAACAGGTACATTTTTACACATCTGGTGGTCCTGCCCACTTCTCCAGACTTTCTGGAAACAGGTACATGACATTACCTCTCAAGTAACCACATACCCTCTGGACTATACTCCAGCTAGGCTTATTCTCCACCATTCCTCCACTTCAGCCCACACATACAGAAAATCTCTGGGGGTACATATGATCAACGCAGCCAAATTATGCATCTCAGCCCACTCCACTCCATCCCCCCGTACTCCAACTATGTCTGAATGGTTTTCCCGTGTGGGCAAAGTGGCTGAAATGGAGGAACTAATCCACATACTCCCGAACATGGGCCTGTTGGACCCACTTCTGCACCACAGAGAGATATACCTCCATCATGGGGCCAAACCGTCCCGACTTCTCCTCCAATGACTGACTGAGATAATTCAAATAACTCCTCTGAGAAACATACTTACTCAACAAGACCCACTGATTCTCCCACTCCCGCCCTAATGCGGATCCTGGGGGGAAACCCCCTTCAGACAGGGATCTTCCCACGAAAACCTTCATACCCTTGAAGCTCGGTGGAGACCGGGGAGGGGATGCCCCAGAACCCTCCTTCCCTTCCCCATGTTTGTCTTCCGCTCTATCCCTTATTCCCACTCACCTCTATGTGTTTTCCCCTTTCCACATCCCTACCCCAACCGATCAGACGACGATAACTACATATCTATCCCCATGACTACCCCAACTCATATGTATAATTTGCCATTTACTCCTCACATCTTAAAAACTGACGAGACTAACCCTCCATACAGATATACCCCACCTTACAAACCCAATACTTCCACACGTGCTCAGGAATAAACAAACGGATTTATATCTAAATACATACTGCCACTTCTCTAACTAGCCCCTTAATTTTGAAACTATAATCAAAGTGACATTCCTGTACTAGACAGTTCCAGATCCCAGATGATGAGGTAAACCTCGAGTTCGAGGCTGTTTAGCTCCTTTATGTTGTATCTGTTTAATTTTCTGATAAACACATATCTGACTCGCTGTGCTTCAGTGAGATAAGTCATGTTAATAAGGTTTATGTTGTCTAAATACCTATTGTATGTAAAAACTGTGTAACGACACTTTGTTCACAATAAAAACATTTATGGAAAAAAAAAAAGAACTATATCTGATACTATGCTGAAACGTATCAATATTTTTTTGTAATAAAACAAATAGGATCTATATCTTGGCCTGGGGTTCAGGGTCCCCAATTTATAAATCCAGTGTGTTTCATTCGACATCATAACCACAGTTCCTCCTGAGTCATATCAATTGTCCTTTCAAAATGCCTTCTATACATTTGGAGTGACGCTGCTGTCAGTCCAACTCCTGGTAACCCCATAGAACACAGCTTGCTATGGAGACACCCACAGGAAGGTGTGAGCAAGGTGAAGCATTATGTGGGGGGAAGTAAACACACAGAGTCCAAGTAAGGCAGTAAAAATATTTTGTAGAACAGATTCAAACACAACTTATTCAAGCTTGACAGTTAGGCAAACCCGTCCAGAGCCACTTACGAACAGTGTCATCGGTTTTAAGACTCAAAGGTGGCGACAGCATCTGCAACAGTGAGCAGAATGCCGCCTGGTCGTTCCACACCCAAAGAGGAGGCATCCTGAAGAGCGGTAGCCTGTGCACTGTCCATACTACCGCTAAGCACTGTCCCTGTCAGACTGGGATCCTGTCTCTACCCGATCCACCCACATAAAGCACACCAAAGCTGGAGTCTTAAATTTACCCTGCCTGACCCAAAATGGCTGCTGAAGTCACATGGGGCGCCAGCGTTCAATCGGACATCTGTCTCCATGTGACCGCAGTGAAATCATAGAGGAACCAAGTTCCTCACAACTTCCTTCCCCATCTACATTGCCGCATTAGTCAAGCGCCACCTGCAGTGGGCAGTACCTGCCTACAAAAGGAGTGGACAGCACTAGCAGGGGATCGCCAAAAAAAAGGTAAGTGACTACTCTATGCAATATTGTTGCACAGAGCAAGTAAGTATAGCCTCTTTTTTATTTTAATAAAAAAACTTCAGTCTTTAATAATACTATTAATATCTTCCAGTCCCACTTCCCCTGGATATACCCCAGCCCCATGCTCCGAGGAGCTCATGCGGCGGAGGCGGCATATATAGGAACCGATCCCCTCTTTTTTACTTCTGCAGCCTTTCTGTGGCTTGCAGCAGGAAAACGGAGGGGGATCAGTTCCTCTACATGCCGCCCCTCCTATCCAGCTCCTGCTGCCCCGATCTCTCCTGTGTACTGCCCCCCCCATTCCCTTTCAGCGTGGCCATGTTCCCCCCTCCCCTCTCTCCAGCCTCAGCTGCGGGAGATCTGTCAGAGTGGAGAGTGGGGTAGGGGCCGGTAAACGTGTCATATAACGGCCTCTTGTCTTAATGAATAGAGTCAGTGATCTGTACCAAACACTGACTTTGTTTATTCATAACTGAGGCATAGTAAACTGTTTACTGTGCTTCAGTATATAAAAGAACAGGAAGCTCAGCACAGAGCTATCCCTGTTCATTTATTCAGTGCAGCTGAGTTTGCAGAGAGGAGATTGAGGACAGCCCTCAATCTCCTTTCTCTGTCCCAAAAGTGAAACATCCGAGGTCTGTTCAGACCCATGATATTTCGCCCCCCAACGAGGCTCCTAAAAAAATTGTAAAATAATAATAAAAAAATAAAATTGTAAACAAAATAAAAAATAAAATGATAAAGAATAAAAAAATAAAATAACAAAACTGAAAAAAATACTGACACCAGATGCGGAACTACCAGGGTTAGCAAAGGTCACACTTGCGACTGGGCCCTGTCATTCCACCACCGTTGGGGGGGGTGGCCCCAACTGGGGGTCAGGGGGGCCCTTTATGGTTTCTTTCACTGGGACCCTGAAGGCTCTAGTTATGCCTCTGAGAAGAACCTCAGCAACAAATATCTTTCCACATCAAGCAAGTTAGTAGGCAAGAGAACATTCCAAGTTTAAACCAAATGTGTATACCCTTTCCCAGCATGCACCACTGACAATAATCTTCCTAGCGATTGGACAAGGAGACATTAATATTCATAATTCAGGTTAGGCAGAAGCAAACTTTCCTAACGAGCTTAGGGAAAACCTGAGGAAAGCAGAACTATCAATCCATGCTCAGGCCGACTACAGCCCAGCAAGCATTAAGTTTAGGCTAGGGACACAACTTCATACCTCCCAAATTTTTGAGATAGGAATGAGGGACACCTATTAGCAAAAGTATATGTGCATAGGACACACCTCCTGTCACCCCCTTTAAAGAAGAATTATACAAAATAAATCATAAGTTAAACCCACAAGCACTTCTTTTTTTTTACCACTACTATTCCTTTATACTGGCTTTTGAAATTTACAAAGCAGCAATTTAGAAATTGGATGGAAGGTTTAGCCCTGGGAAACACAATTTGAAAGATAAAAAAGTGCTCACGTGGGCAGCATCTTCTTTCTTTCTTGCTCTTGATTCACCTGGAAGCACATGCATACGGCTTCGTGCTCTGGCACCATGATCACAGGTATCACTCGCTTTTACATTTCCCCTTATGGGCTACCTTTGGTGTCTTTAGATGCTCAGTATAACCTTCCTTACTCTATATTATGGTGAGTAACAATTGTTTACCACCATTCTAATACACCTATTTACTACTTACTTTGCACCTAGCCTCACCACTTTTGGCACCTTTCTGGGTCTTCTTCGGTCTCGTCTTATTTTCACTTTTATCCATATGACCTTTCTCACTTTTTTTGAACTCCTCGGATCTAATATCCCACCTTTTTCTTCATCCTAGATGTTGGCATCATGGGGTTTTTTTCCACACATGGTTGCCCACTGTTGTGTGTTCCGATCTGTTTGCTGCCGGACCTCAGCTCCCGTGCTAGACTTTTCCACCATGTCCTCGGCTCCATGCCCATGGGATTGTTTTTTTAGGGTTATCTGCAAGGTACAGTGGGGGTGTATCTATTGTTTTCTCTCCTTTTCTTTTATGTTATTTTTCATTTTTATTTTTTTAATTTTACGTTTTGTTCTCCCTTCCACCCATGGCAGATCATTAGCCTTTTGGTTATGTATTTTTCAGATACATTTAGACGTACCCCGCATTGCTCCTGACGAGTGGAGGTTTCCACGAAACGCGTAGAGATTTTCTAGATGCGACATCACCACTTCTCATTTATTGTCTGGATACCCACTGGGGTTTTTCAGAAACATGATTGATTCTATATAACCTTTTACATTGCCCATGTGGAATTAGGGAGGATGCTTTGTTTTAATTGTAACTATCATGTTGAAATATATGTACAGTTATGCATACTTATGGTCTGTTACACATTTATGATCTTTCCTCATGAATTTATATGTACATGTCAAGAAATATTATTATTTATTTTATCTGTTTGTAGCCCATGCCTCATTTAAGATCCCAACCTTTTTCTTTCAAACAATAGGGATGGAGGTACATGACGATACCAAGTCATGGCCTCATTTAAAGTCTCGCTCCTCTTCCTTTTTAACCATCTTGTGGGGTAAGAGGAGCACATCCTGACTTTATATTGGTGATGTCACATGGTGGAGGATATCATTGTATATACCTTGCATTAAGCACTTTAATCCAGTATTCTTTGTTGTGTCTTCACACTTGACCTTTTGGACTAATTAGATCATTATTTGGACTTTTTGTATATCAGTGATTATTGAGCGCAATTTTTCCATTTTTCCCATACAACTACAGTGTATATAGACCAGACCAAAATGAGGGACAAATGAGGAGGAAAGAGGAATGGAGGTACTTAGTTCCAAATCAGAGACAGTCCCTCGAAATCAGGGGCAGTTGGGAGCTATGCAACTTGCATAGGGCAGTGTCACTATACATCTTTCACGGCAGGTGTCCTTTTGGGTTGTTTGTCTGTGTTTGACACATATTTTAGGTAGATCCCTAATGAACCTAATGACCTTTCTGAGCCCGTGTATAACATGCTTTGTATTATGTTTCTTTGGACACAGCAGGTACTACTGAGATGCATTTGCATTGCAGGCAAAGCAGGTCAAATGCAGCCTTTTCCTTGGTTTAAATACATGCAGTTGAGTGCTGCTATTAAATGCAAAGGACACCATCTACACAAGCCCTTAAAATACTGACATTAAGTATGAAAAAGGTCATATGATTTAAATATGTCAGGCTAACGTTGGCACAGAAAATTCCTGGCAAATGTCAAAATCTGGAACTATGTCTTGAAAAAGCCGCAGCTGGCCAATACTATATATATATAAAGAGCAGTATCAAAAGAATATGTAGGAAAGGTGTGCTACTTGAAGCACAGGGCTTCCACCGTCTGCTGGTAACAAGTTGTATGAGCTGGTTGTGACCAATAATATTAGAGGGTGGGACAGTGCACAATATGAGTTCTACTATCACAGTCCATGAGCTGCACAGGCTGCCCACCTCACTGCTAGAGGCATGCTGTATGTAGAGTGCAAACACTGGAGAGGGTGCAGACAATGCACTGAGTGCACACACTTCTCTATCAGGAATTCCTACATCTGATCCAGCATCTTCCTCTAGGAGGCATGGGGAGAGAATAGAAGCTTTCTTTCCAGCACACAAATCACTGGGATTAGCCTGTGAATCATGGAAATGGTGTATGATCTGCGAGTGGACAATGACACAAGTTACAATTTGACTCTCTGTGAGATCACAGACAGTGGAGATGTCATCGCCTGTCTGGAGGACAATCCACACAATGCAACTCTCCCTGCCAAAGGTATGTACTGACTCTCAGCAACTGCAGAGAAAACTAAATTGGGGCTTTACAGTGCAGAGGGAGTTTTAGCAGTTACTGCTGGGACTTGTAGTACCACATATCCTTATTCCGGCTTAAAGGGCTCTTGCATACTTGAGCACGCATTAATGCTTGCATTTTAATGCAATAAGGCAAAACATTAATTTTGAGTGAGGTGGCAGCACACTTTAACAAAACAAAAAAAAATGCACCTGCCAGTCTAAAAATGAATTTTAGTTTTGCAAACTACAAAGTAATATGCATGGCTGCAAAAGGGATGTTATACCGCTGATTACAAAAAAGCATAAGTGTGAAGACAAACTTAGCCCCTGTTCAATTTTCCATGTATTGACCAACGCATGACAATGCACGAAATGAGATCGACTGGTATTTACTATGGGGCCCATTCCCACCTGTGCGTTTCTTTTCTGTGAAACCTGGAGAAAAAGGGGCAAGTGCTTTCTTTTCTTTTTTTTTTTTTTGGGTGCGACAATGCACGTTTTTGACCCTGTAGACTTCAATGAGAGCGCATAAAAAAATGCATGAGAATTCAGATGTACAAGTGTGAACCTAACACCTGGAAACTGGAGCTGCTGTCTATAGCATGCCCCAGTTTCCCAGTGTAGGTCCACAATTAAAGCCAAAAACCTGTTATGGACAGCAGCCATCATTCACCTTTCCCTGTGTTTTTTGGGGGGGTTTTTTGTTTTAACCGATTAACTTGTATTAGCTATACAGATTTCTTTTTATGTTTTAGATAAATGTTTGATTATGATTGACTTAATGGAAACCTATACTGAGTGAAATGTGTGGGCTGATATTGGTTCTGAAAATGCTAGTTGCCGCAATGATTGTCTATATGTTTTTCTTAGCACAGGTTTCTTTATTGTTAATATTCATCTTAAAAAAAGATTGTTTCTTTGTGCTGGTTGTAACTACTGTATATATATTTACAATGGGGCAGACATAATTGTCCATTACATAAAGTATAAGTAAAGGCAAAACTTTAAACCCCTTTCACACTGGCATACCTCCCAACATTTTGAAATGGGAATGAGGGACACCTAACAAACATATGTAGGCATAGGACACACCCCCTGCCACACACCATTAAAGGAGAATTAACCAAAAAAAGGTTAATTAAATCCACAAGGATTTTTTTTTTTACCACTACTATTCCTTTATATTGGCTTTTAAAATTTACAAATGCAGCAATTTAGAATTTGGATGAAAGGTTTAGCACTGGGAAACACTTTTTGAAAGATAAAAAGTGCATTTTATATACAACTATATAGATCAGACCAAAATGAGGGACAAATGAGGGGGAAAGAGGGACATTGCCCCAAATCAGGGACAGTCCCTCGAAATCAGGGACAGCTGGCTATGCACTGGGGTGGTTTTCAGGTGCCTTAGCGCTAGAAATAGCGTCTGCTAAAACTGCCTCCCATTCATTCCAGTGTGCCTTTTCACACTGGGGCGGTGCACTTGCGGGATGGGATAAAAAAGTCCTGCAAGCAGCATCTTTGGGGCGGGTTGGGAGCCCTGTATACAGCGCTCCCAAAACACCCCTGCCCATTGGAATGAATGGACAGCGCTTTCAAAGCGCCAGAAAAGCAATTTGAAAGCATCGCAAAACAGGAGTTTTTAACCACTTTTTGGGGGTTATAAGCATCCCGCTAGTGGCGGAAAAGCGGCGCAAAAGCGCCGCTTAAACAGCGGTACAGCGCCACTAAAACGAGCGGCACTTTAGCACTAATGCGGCTCCAGTGTGAAAGGGATCTTATAGTGAAGATGGATTGGCATATCTGTCAGTTTTATTTGATGTCTGTGCCCCCCTTGGGGAGGTTCATGTCTCTATTTGTCCTGTTTACTGTTATCACTGAGAGTGAAAGTGAAAGAAAAACCTAAATTTTGGGTTGTCACTTGATTAGGAAAAGAGGGGAAACCTTTCAATGGGTGACCCTGGTGATAACAAGGGATTTCCTCTTACTTCCTGTTTTGGCTATGGGTCAGAAAGTGAAGGGAAGTCTCCCCAATGGGACACAGAAGGAAAAAAAAAAACGACAGGTGTTATACCCCCCCCCCCCCCCCCCACTCCAAAATGTAAAAAAAAAAAAGTTTTTGCTTCTAGTTCTATTTTAAAGTGGTTCTAAAGGCTAAAGGTTTTTTTTACCTTCAATCGGCACCCCCAGTCCTTACCCAAGCTCCCTCCGATCCAGCAATGTTCACAATAGCTTTGGCTGTCCCGGGACTCTCACTCCTATTGGCTCCCACTACTGTCAATCACAGCCACTGAGCCAATGAGGAGAGAGAGTCTTATGCAGGCATAGAGCAGATAAGTATAACATTTAGGAAAAAAAAAAAAGTAAACTTTAATACCACTTGAACACATGTCTAAAACTAGCCTTACACAAATAGATTTCTAATAGATTCCTCAATCCACACTAAACAGTGTGGGTGGAAGATTCTCATCTGCCAGCTGTTGTACTCAGGCAGTTACAACACCCGCAGCCATCTGAATACCAGAACAATGACTGCATCTGACTGGACATTTTTCCAACCAGCTACTTCGATTTTTCAATCCAAGTTCTCAATTTCACCTGATTCAGCAAGAATCAGCTTAAGGGTCACGTCTTCATATCTCAGTAGTCCTTAAAGCAAACCTGTCCTTTGTCAACAGGTTTGCTTTATTCCCCCCAAGAGCAAATGCTTACTTGTTTACCCCCTGCCCCTCCATGCAGTGTTGGTAACCAAAGGAAATATCTGGTACTTCCAGGTATAGAGGGGCATGTGACTCACTCCATGTGATGGCTCTGAACCAATCAGTGCTGTCACAAAGAACGCCTATAGCTCTCGGGAAGGTACAACTCCAGGAACTCATAGCTTACACAGCTTCTGGGGGAATCATTGCCAGTATGAACTCCTGTGTGGGAATTATATCATCCCATGCTGGTCAGTCAGGATGACTGAAGGCCCCAAACCCAGGAGAAGCCAAGGAGAAGATGTTGGCACCGGCGAGGGAGCTTGTGGACATCGCATCACTGGAGCAGAGGTGAGGTTTTTGTGGACTTTAGTTAAGCTTTAAACTGATTGTAAACCCATGCCTTGTAAAACAACCCTATCAGTTTAAAATAGAGATGAAAGGCAAAACATGCGTGTACAACATTATACATACTTTTTTCCCTTTTTTATAAGTAATTACATAACCTCTGTCCTCAGTGGCATAAGAGTTGGGGGAGTAGAAACAGCAGTACACTCATCTTCCCAGTGAATGGCTGCGTGGGGGGGGGGGTTGGGTGGGTGTCAAGTCGCGTCTGATCATTGGAGGAGAGCAGTCTGAGTTTCCAGCACAGCTAGAGTATTGACCATGCTGTGCTCTCGTGCCTAGTGTGGTCAGTTTTTAATTGGATAGCAGAGGGACTGGCAGGAAAATACCAGTTATTTCACACAAAAGAAGCAATACAAAGTAACAGGATACATTTTCATACAAATACATGGGACAGCAGGCACATATCAGGAATACGAAATGTTGGGTTTACATATTCTTTATGCAGCAATTATAGAGATAAGATTACCACAAGGGTAAGCAAATAAAAATGTTACCTCAAAAATTACTCTAAATGATACAATAATAGCTCAAAGTGTGTAAAAAAAAATGGTGTAATATCCTTTTAAGATTGTACAACTTTAAACTGCAACATTTTGCATTAATATGTTATTAAATGTATGTAATATATGTAATACTGTGTAATTATATAATAATAATATATTGCCTTAATATGATATTAAACACTTCAGCCCCGGAAGGTTTTACCCCCTTCCTGACCAGGCCATTTTTTGTGTTGATATAACTGACAATTGCGCGGTCTTGTGACGCTGTACCCAAATAAAATTGATGTCCTTTTTTCCCCATAAATAGAGCTTTCTTTTGGTGGTATTTGATCACCTCTGCAGTTTTTATTTTTTGCGCTATAAACAAAAAAAGACCGGCAATAATTTTTACTTTCTGCTATAATACATATCCAAAAAAAAAATGTAAAAAAACAAATTTCTTTATCAATTTAGGCCAATATATATTCTGCTACATATTTTTGGTAAAAAAAATCCCAATAAGCGTATATTGATTGGTTTGCGCAAAAGTTATAGCGTCTACAAAATAGAGGATAGATTTAGGGACTTTACATTTTTTTTATTGTTTTTACTGGTAATGGCGGCGATCTGCGATTTTTAGCGAGACTGCAATATTGCGGCAGACAAATATGACAATAAGTGATGCTTTTTGGGGACCAATGACACCAATACAGCGATCAGTGCTAAAAAAAAAAAAAAAAGCACTAATCCCTGTATAAATGACACTGGCAGAGAAGGGGTTAACCACAGGGGTGATCAAGGGGTTAACTGTGTTCCCTGAGAGGTGTTTCTAACTGTGGGGGGAGTGCATTCACTGGAGGAAAAGAGATTGTGATTCAGCTTAGCTTTTCCTCCCTTACAGAGCAGTGGTGTGCTTTGTTTACATCGGCACACCACTGCTCCATCTCTCCTGTGAACGATCGACGGGTCACGGCGGTCATCGCGCCTGTAGAACCCGCTGATTGGCTCCTGCTGTATCCAATCACAGAGGGAGCTGTGCAACAGCGGCGCATGCACGCCCCCTAAACCGCGTGCACGAAATCACATACAGGTACGTGATTTTGCAAACCCGAGCCGCCCTGCTGCAGTAAATGTACGTGGGGTGGTCCGGAATCGGTGAAAGTGGTTCTAAAGTCAGAGGATTTTTTTTTTTTTAACCTTAGTGTATTACCTGCATTAAGGTAAAAAATTCTTCCAGGTGCTGTTCTACCCAAACCCCCGATCGAGATTGGTGCTGAATCCAGAGTCTTCTCTTGATCCAGCACTGTGCCTGTCTCTCTTGGAGAGCATTGAGAGAAATTGGCTTCTGACTTGGCCGAGCCACGCTGTGTGTGTCTGTGGACACTGCGCCCAGCTCAGGACCATGTCTGCATGTGCGCCCCCATAGCACACCACTTGCTATGAGGGCAAATCGAGAAGAGGAGGACAGGACAGCGCTGGCAGGGGACCACAGAAATGTCATTGCACAGAGCAGATAAATATAAACCTCTTCTTTAGGTTTACAGTTTAGGAAAAAAAATGGAGCCTTTAGTATCACTTTAAATATGTTTAATGCTATGTAATTATATAATAATAATAATATTCATTATAATCATAATAATTTTCATTATAATCATAATAATTATTATTTTAATGATAATAATAATAATTATTATTAGTAGTAATTGCTTTAATATGCCAATATACATAATATATGCATATCTATTAATACAATGTATCATTATTATTATTATGATATTAAATATACAGTATGTATTATATGTAATTCTATGTAATTATATAATAATAATGATAAATTGCCTTAATATGATACAAACTATATGAAATATACTGTATGTAATACATGTGTAACACATAAAAAGATATACATGTATAGACAGGACTGTATATGGCTGTATATCTCACAGGCAAGCAAGACAGATGTAATACTCATCTACCAGTGGAGGACATAAACATACCGAATAAATGTTTTAGTCTTCTGCATCCCATAGGTTCCAGTTTTGTAAGATCATATGCCAGATATGGGTATCTGATAGAAGACATTACCCTGTTGTGTGCCTTCTGGGAAATGTTTTCCATATCCCATTTATAACGAAGACCTTAGTGACTCTGCTAACTTTTAATTAACATGCCACTATGGTTGGCTGCAGTTGATCTTTATAGCTTTAAGCCATATGAACAAATTCAGTACAGTGCAAATTCAGAGACAATGTATAAGGGCATAGCTGACAATCCATAGAGCGCGATTGAAAACAAGGCAATTTAGTCATGTAAAGAGGAATCCACAATCAGAGCTTCCACTTATTTGTATAGCCAATGTGATTAAGATGATAGGATTTGGCACCAACCGCTGTGAACACGCCGCAATCAAAATCACTCCGGTGTCCAAGACATAATGACAGCGTGAGCTAAAATCCAAGTCAAAGGATTGTACAAAGTCATCTATGAAATGCAACTGTTATATATTAGATATGTATACATGAATGTAATCAGCTTATTATATAGAGTGCTCAAAACACATTGTCATAAGGATTGTTTTTTTTATTTCAACTATATGACTGTCATTGTCAGCTCTCACTGGCTCTGAATGCTGAAAATAATTATAGTTTAGAATATATATATTCTTATCAATAGTTCTGGAAATTTTCCAGCATTTTCAAAACACTCATCTATGTAACTTTTAATTGCAAAAGTAGTCAAATGGATTAGTACTACTTACTAGAATCCCTGTCTTATAAATATACAAACTATTGGTGGTAGGTGGTATTATTCTGTTCAAATATTTTTGTGATGTAAAACATGAAATTGGTAGAGAATTTCTGCATGTTGGGTCCTCTTTGATGGTGGGTGATCTTGGATGGTGCAAATGTCTGTGCTGACTTGATGACGTCAATGCATTAATACACTTAGTGCAAGACTCCCTACACTCACAGTCTTTCCTCCGTTTTCTTGGTGTATAGTGATGCCGATTCTCATTTAAAGTGGTTCTGAAGCCTGGACATTTTTCTAAAGCCTAGACATGTTTTACCTAATCCATTCTCTGTATTATAGTAAAAAAATGTCCCAGTGTTTGTATTGCCCCTTCACCCCTCTTATACTTACCTGAGTCCTATCTCGATCCAGCGCTGTGCCCGTCTGTAGTGGCTTCTCTCTCTGCTCACAGAGGCAGCAGCAGGAGCCATTGGCTCCTGCTGCTGTCAATCAATGCCTGTGTATAAGGATGAGCTCAGGCGTGTTCGCACCTCCCACGTGCAGAGCCTGCCAGGAAGTCGGCACTGCGCTGCGCTATTCACAGGCAGTGAGACATTGTCCTGATGCACAGCTGCAGAGATCGGGAAATGTCTCACTGCCTGTGATTAGCGCAGCGCAGTGCCGACTTCCTGGCGGGCTCTGCACGTGGGGTGTGCGAACACGCCTGAGCTCATCCTTACCTGTGAGGAAACAGATACAGTATCAAAGATCTGGGTAAATGGTTAATGAGCTAGAAGTTTGTGATATAATCAAAGTGTATGTACAATGCCTTGAAAAAGTATTCATACCTCTTGAAATTTTCCACATTTTGTCATGTTACAACCAAAAACGTAAATGTATTTTATTGGGATTTTATGTGATAGACCAACACAAAGTGGCACATAATTGTGAAGTAGAAGGAAAATTATAAATGGTTTTCAAAAATGTTTACAAATAAATATGTGAAAATGTGGCGTGCATTTGTATTCAGCCCCTCTCAGTCAATACTTTGTAGAACCACCTTTTACTGCAATTGCAGCTGTGACATGTTTGCCCATTCTTCTTTGCAAAATAGCTCAAGCTCTGTCAGATTGGATAGGGAGTATCTGTGAACAGCAATTTTCAAGTCTTGGCACAGATTCTCAATTGGATTTAGGTCTGGACTTTGACTGGGCCATTCTAACACGTGAATATGCTTTGATCTAAACCATTTCATTGTAGCTTTGGCTGTATGTTTAGGGTCGTTGTCCTGTTGGAAGGTGAACCTCCACCCAAGTCTCAAGTCTTTTGCAGACTCTTAACAGGGTTTCTTCTCAGATTGCCCTGTATTTGGCTCCATCCATCTTCCCATCAACACTGACCAGCTTCCCTGTCCTTGCTGAAGAAAAGCATCCCCACAACATGATGCTGCCACCACCATGCTTCACGGTGAGGATGGTGTATTCAGGGTGATCTGCAGTGTTCGTTTTCTGCAACACATAGGGGGTTATTTACTAAAGGCAAGTCCACTTTGCACTGAAAGTGCACTTGGAAGTGCAGTCGCTGTAGATCCGAGAGGAACATGCAAGGAAAATAAAATACAGCATTTTACCTTGCACATTGGATTGGATAATAAAATCAGCAGAGCGTCCCCTCATTTCAGATCTACCCCTCAGATTTACAGCGACTGCACTTCCAAGTGCACTTTCAGTGCAATTTCAAGTGCACGTTGCACTTCTAGTGCAAAGTGGATTTGCCTTTCGTAAATAACCCCCATAGTGTTTTGCTTTTAGGCCAAAAAGTTTAATTATGGTCTCATCTGACATGATCTTCTTCCACAGGTTTGCTGTGTCCCCCCCACATGGCCTCTCGCAAACTGCAAATGGGACTTCTTATGGCTGTTTTTCAACAATGGCTTTCTTCTTACCACTCTTCCATAAAGGCCAGATTTGTGGAGTGCATGACTAAAGCCTCATACACACGATCTAATTTTTGTACAAAGGGCGTCGGCTGTAAACTAATTAAGCATACACACAGCAGGACTTTTTCAGCCAACTTTCACCAAATCACGTGGTTTTTCAGCTCTTTACCGCCACCCTTTGGTCAACTTCTGTATTGTTGTCTGATCTTTTGCATTGGTTCTGACCATGCGTGTTTGTACTTTGGACTAAAGTCCTATGGACTTGTGTACACACGATAGAATTTTGCACCATAGGACTTTTGTTGCCGGAAAGTTTGTCTGTTTGCAAAGCCAACATTTGTCCGATGAAACCCAAAAAAGTTTGTCCGATGGAGCGTACACACGGTAGGATGTTGCCTTAAAACAGCTAATTTGCATGTTTGTTGTCAAAAAGTCCTATCGTTTGTATGGGCCTTTATAGTTGTCTTGTGGACAGATTCTCCCACCTGAGCTGTGGATCTCTGCAGCTCCTCCAGAGTTACCATGGGCCTCTTGGCTGCTTCTATGATTAATGCTTTCCTTGCCCGGTCTGTCAGTTTAGGTGGACGGCCATGCCTTGGTAGGTTTGCAGTTGTGCTCTTTCTAATTTCGGATGATGGATTGAACAGTGCTCCGTGAGATTTTCAAAGCTAGGGATATTTTTTTATAGACTAACCCCGCTTTAAAATTCTCCACAACTGTATCCCTGACCTGTCTGGTGTGTTCCTTGGCCTTCATGATGCTATTTGTTCACTAAGGTTCTCTTACAAACCTCTGAGGGCTTCACAGAACAACTGTATTTATACTGAGATTAAACTACACACAGGTGGACTCTGAAGGCAATTGGTTCCCCTAGATTTTAGTTAGGGGTATCAGAGTAAAAGGGGGCTGAATGCACGCCACACTTTTCAGATATTTATTTGTAAAAAAATATGAAAAACATTTATCATTTTTCCTTCCACTTCACAATTATGTGCCACTTTGTGTTGGTCTATCACACAAGCTCGCAATAAAATACATGTATAATTTTGGGTGTAAAGTGGCAAAATGTGGAAAATTTCAAGGGGTATGAATACTTTTTTAAGGCACTGTATCAACAAAACTGTTCTTATTTTTGAAAAGCATGGAAAGGGATTAGAGCCTGTATGGGTTTTTATTGTTGTCTGTGCCCCAGCTGGACCATTCTCAATATGACATACAGTGATAGAAAAAACAAAAAGGAAAAGGAGGTGTGAGAATAAATCTTCAAACAAGGGCACTTATTCCGGTGAATGGTATGGACAGGACCACTGATAAGGCAGTACAACCTGTCCTGTTGTATTGGGCCCAAGCCCCATTAGCTAAATGGGAGCCCAGGACAGCTGTATTGTTCTTTCTTTCTAAATCAATAATTGGATTTGACTTGATCACACCCCTACTCCTACTTACTTACCAGAGCATAAATTACATTTTCCCATCAGGTCAACAGGAGGTGGCAGCAGAAGAGGGACTTTTTTAATTTTTGGGGCATAGGTGGGTAAAGTCAATGGCGCTGTTCCACTGCACCCCAAGGTGGGGTGTAGGCGCGGTTGGGGGGCCCCATCAGGAAGGCTATATGGGGCCCCACGATTTCTAACAGCGGCCCTGGGTACAGGTGATTGTCCTGTACTTTTGAGATATTCTTGTTGTGTCTCTAGGACAGGAAGTTTCCAAAAAAAATCCAAATTAAGAACAGCACATTCCATTGTTGCTCCAAAAATGTTCAGAAACACATAGTTTTCAATGTTATTACAGGGGCAGCTACCAGTTCCCTTTGCACCACTTTCCTGAACTTCCAGTACAGCTCTATGGGGGTTTTGTTGGTGCTGCAAAGGAGCTCAAGCAAGTGTGGTTGTGGGTGGGGCCTCCTTTCCTTGCATGCGGGGGTACCTCTTCTTGTGAGCATGCTCACTAATGCCTGGGACCAGGAGGGACCATGTTCATGTGAGAATCAACATTAGAGCAGAGGCTTAGAGGTGAGATGCTCTCTGTGTACAGCTACTGTAACTCCTTTTTGTATGATACTTTATCCCATCTTGCTGCACACCTTGCCTGCTGAATGCAGTATTTAGAGAGGGACACCGCAGAGCCCATGTGCCGCTTCACCAGTCCAGTTCTTCTCTGTCACCTTATTCCCACTGACAGGATGGGGTCCTGCTGTGCACCAAGTGCAGACCTCATGCGTGCATTTGATTAACTCATCCGCTCTCCCGTACTGGCAGCTAGGTTCATGGGGTCTCTGTACCATGGTTTCAGGGAAGGCATGTCCGTGCAGGAAGGATCGCACGGTTCACGCATTGGCTCACATCTGTCACTAATGCTGGCGCCAGGCAGGCTATTTAAACTGACTGCACTATGGACTCATTGCTGTTTGGTTTGCAGCTTATGTGTTGTTCCAGTCTCCTGTGCTGACCTCTGATTCTGATCCGGCTTCTTCTGACTAATGCTCGTTGGCTTGATACCACAACCTTGGCTTGTTTTGGACTCCTCTTCTGCCTCCTGTCTGCTTGCTTAATCTGCCTGAACGTTACCGACCCAGCTTGTCTGACCCTGCACCTGTTCATCTTGTCCGCTACGGCTTCAGCTCTGCAAAGCTCACCTGGTTCCTGCTCCAGCTATCTACCACAGCTCTGGTTCTGCCTACTCACCACCAGCCAGCCTGCTGTACATCTACTTGTTGGCCAGCCACGCAGACTGCCAGACTGATCTCAGGCACTCATACATCACCGTGCTCCTGTGGCTGCTATCTCACTACCAGTAACCCACAAGCCGGTGTGGTACGAGAGGCTCTCCTCTACACGTCAGGTTCACTGACCAGGTACATGGCTGTACCAAACAGCCATGATGGAGCCTGCAAGAGGACCCTCTCCATTGGATGAGATACGCCAGCACCTCGCTTCACTTACCCAAGCAGTTACATCCCTGTTCGACTGGAGGGACGTGACTTCAACTTCATCCACCCTACTACATCAACCGGAAATCAGGCAAGCCCGCCGGTAGTGATGCTACCCCCCCAAAGCTTGAGTGCCAGCCCCTGTGAGGTTCTCCGGCGATCGGAGTAAGTTTAGAGCATTCCGCAATGCCTGTCAGCTCTACTTGGCTCTCTTGAGCCAAGGACATTTTGCCTAGAAGCTACAAAGGTGGGGTTCACCATTTCCCTACTGTAAGGAGAACCACAGACCTGGGATCATTGACTGCTGGAGGAAAACAATGCACAGCTAAATACTGTGCAGTTCTTCTTCAGTGCCATGTCTCAGCTGTATGATGACCCGCAACAAACCACCATGGCCGAAGCCACTTTGCATGCACTCCAGCAAGGCCGCAGAGCATTTGAAGACTACATCATGGAGTTTGGACATTGGAGTGCAGACACTGAAAGGAACAATGCAGCCCTGCGTCACAAGTTTTGTTTCTGCCTCTCAGAAAGACCTTAAAGACGAACTTGCTTGAGTTGGCTTAACAAACTCGCTGGAGGCTTTAATTACACTTTCTATTCAGATTGATCGCCGCCTACGCGAACGCAGATCTGAAAGATCTTTGCAATAGTTCAGACCAGTATGGATGTTGCCCAAGGCACCCATTCCTTCTAACCCCGTGTTTGGAAACTCGGCTCCATCTGCTCCAGAGGCACCTGAACCTATGCAATTGGGCCTGATCCGCCAGTCACTGACCCCGGAGGAACGCCAAGGCCGACGTCTGAACAATCTCTGTCTCTACTGTGGGGAAGCCAGTCACTACGTACGCACCTGCCCTGCTAGCTATGTAAGTGTCTTTCACTTTCTTCAATTAAACACCCCAACCTGTCTACCAGCTCTGCTCACATAGCTCTGCCTATTTCATTCCAGTTCCCGGAAAGAACCGTGTCAGTGACCACAATTATTGACTCAGGAGCTTGCAGTTGCTTCATCGACTTGTCCTTTGCAGCTCAGCAGCACATCCTGCTACATCCTAAGAAACAAGGACTCACTGTATTTCTGGCTGACGGGTCTTGCATCAATTTTGGACTTGTGACCAAGGAGACTTCACCGCTCCTGACCATCACTGCTCTCAACCATCAGGAACTCTTGCGCTTAGATGCAATTTCATCGCCACTATCTCCTGGCATCTTGGGCCTACCCTGGCTACAGGGTCACAATCCACATATTGACTGGGAATCAGGAAATAACAGATTCCTATCAACCTACTGCCAGACACAATGCAGGACAGCATTGCCTCAACCATCTGCTACTCTGCTGTGCATGGAGTCGCATACCTAACTGTGTCAGGTAGTTCCAAAATGCTACCATAAATATTTGGATGTGTTTAGAAAACGGGGTGCAGATACTCTTCCTCCACACAGACCTTTTGACTGCCCCATTGAACTTCTTCTGGGAGCGAAAATTCCCTTCGGACGCATCTTCCCTCTGTCTGAGCGTGAGTTGGGGGTGTTAAATGAATATATTGAGGAGAATCTACAGAAAGGATTCATCTGCTCCTATACCTCACTGGCCAGTGCAGGTATATTCTTTGTGGAGAAGAAAGACCAGTCACTGAGGCCATGTGTGGACTACTGTGATATAAACAAGATCACAGTAAAGAGCTGTTACCCCCTGCCTTTGGTTCCTGAACTTTTTCAAAGACTTAAACCTGCAAATGTCTTCACCAAACTTGACCTAAGAGGGGTTTATAATTTGGTCCGTATCTGAGAGGGCGATGTATGGAAGACCGCGTTCCATACTCGATTCGGACACTACGAGTATCTTGTCATGCCATTTGGCCTATGCAATGCACCGGCCACCTTCTAGTACTTCATTAATGATATCTTCAGAGACTTCCTGGATATTTTTGTCGTCATCTATCTAGATGACATTCTGATATTCTCCATATCATTAGAGGTGCAACGGGAACACTGAGACTGATCTCAGGCGCTCCTACGTCACTGTGCTTCTGTGGCAGCTGTCTCACTACCAGTAACCCACAAGCCGGTGTGGTACGAGAGGCTCTCCTCTACACATCAGGATCACTGAGCAGGTACGTGACACAAGGGTTCGGTCCCAATTGCTTTTGGGAAACCAACCGCTAGGAAGGAGATGAGAGTACCGACCCCCTTGCTACCGAAGAACTCATCACCACTCTCTGCTGTTTGGTTGCTATTACACTCCCATCAGTTCATGATTACCCGTAGCAATTACACTCCTCCCTCCAACTCATTTGCTGAGTTAACCCTTTGTGATGGCCTTCCATACTTACATTTAAATGCCCATCAATGCAGCCTTATTAGTGTCCATCTGCAGCCTTGTCAGTGTCATTGCAGCCGTTTCAGTGTCAGTGTAGCCTTGTCAGTGTCAGTGTCAGTGTAGCCTTGTCAGTGTCAGTGTAGCCTTGTCAGTGTCAGTGTAGCCTTGTCAGTGTCAGTGTCAGTGTCAGTGTAGCCTTGCCCCAGTGTCATTTGCAGACTTGTCAGTGTAGCCTTGCTGCAGTGTCATTGCTGCCCTGTCATTGCAGCCTTTCAGTTTAAAAATGGCGCAGACGAGATACAGAGCTGGATGTCCTGTGTATCTCGACGGCATTTGGCGGCTTTCGGCCACTCTCGGCGGCTTTCGAAACGGACGGGGCCCCCTATTGGCCGGGGCCCATGGGCTTCAGC
Organism: Aquarana catesbeiana; assembly: GCF_042186555.1. Lineage (NCBI taxonomy): Eukaryota > Metazoa > Chordata > Amphibia > Anura > Ranidae > Aquarana > Aquarana catesbeiana. The sequence continues at coordinate 855,789,331 of NC_133324.1, forward strand.
CCAGTCAAGCCCAATGGTAAGTCCAGCCCTGCATGTGGGGAGCTAGCAGGTAGCTTGTGATTACATCTTCGCTGGTGGACTTCTTGATGCTTTCCCATGCGGTCCCTCTGACTCTCTGAGCCCAGCCCCCCCCCCCCCCCCCCTTTCATATGCAGCTCAGGCTGAAGGGCAGGATCCAGAAAAGCCTGGGAAAAATGCAGAACCTGCATTAACCCTTTCCCACCCAGGCAGTCCAGAATCTACACCTAATAGCAGCACCATTAGTAGTCACCTGCCTATATGATCCCTTTCTTTACTAAATAGAGGGGTCAAAGGCAGGCAGGATACTTCCATTTAACCACTTAAGACCCGGAGCATTTGGCTGGCCAAAGACCAGAGCACTTTTTGCGATTCGGCACTGCGTCACTTTAACTGACAATTACATGGTCGTGCAACGTGGCTCCCAAACAAAATTGATGTCCTTTTTTCCCACAAATAGAGCTTTCTTTTGGTGGTATTTGATCACCTCTGCGGTTTTTATCTTTTGCGCTATAAACAAAAAAATAGCGACAATTTTGAAAAAATCGCATTATTTTTTACTTTTTGCTATAATAAATATCCCCAAAAAATATATAAAAAAACATTTTTTTTCCCCAGTTTAGGCCGATACATATTCTTCTACATAATTTTGGTAAAAAAAAAATCGCAATAAGCGTTTATTGATTGGTTTGCGCAAAAGTCATAGCGTCTCCTAAATGTGCACAGTATAGGAGATATTCACCCTGAATGCAGCTGCTGTCATCAGCAGCGCATGTGCATGCCGGACCTTCAGAGCTTCTAGCTGGAACCAAGGGCTCCCACACACATGCGCTTGAGTGACGTCATGGTGGCTCTGACCACTCATGGCCCTGGAGCCCGTGATCCTGGAAGAAAGGACGGAAGAAGATATCAGCCCTCTCAGCGGTGAGCACGCGCTGCTGGGAGGACTTTGTTCTAAGGTAAGTATTTCATAATGTGCTAGTATGAAATGCATACTAGCACATTATGCCTTTGCCCTGCAGGGTTTTTTTATTTTGTTTTTTTTTCAGAGGTTTACTACCATTCTAAGGTTAAAAATGTTTTTATTTTTTTTTAATTTTTTATATATATATATATATATATATATATATATATATATATATATATATATATATATATATTTTTTTTTTTTATTAAGGTTTTTATCATAAAAATTTGTAGAAATTTACAAAAGAGAAAGGAGAATAAAAAAAAAAAAACTCAAAGTAGCAACATGAAAATTTTCAATAAGATCTATAGGTGCCCTAAATATACTTACAGTAGTAATATGTCCCTGAATATTAACATAGGTTACCGTGAAAAATATAAAAAATATAAATAAAGGTTAAAAATGTTTTAGAACCACTTTAACAGAGAAATATGCAGATAGGAGGAGAGTGTAACATCATCAGTCTGTTGCTTATCCTTTTATTGTCCAGTCACAGGCTGGAGGAGTGACAAGACCTGCAAGTGCTAATTAACTGCAGAAAACTAAAATCAGGTCTCCTGCCTTGACATATAGAACTATGCTGGGGAGGCAGAGTTCTTTAAATCCTAAAGGAGAAGTACAGCCAAAGCTCATGTGAAGTGCACTCCTGTGACCCATTTTCGGAAGACAGCGCGCAAAAGCCTGCTGTCAGCTAATGTTACAGAGCCAGTCCAGGCTGGGGCAAAATCGTGACAGTTGGGATCTGCTCACAACCCTAGACCGGCACCTCGCTCAGCGACCCGCTGAGAGGCTGAGCCAGCTGCTCCCGCCCCCACCACAGCCCATAGGCATTGAGCGCAGGAGGGCAGAACAGAGAACCAGTGACTAACAGTCACCAGCTCTCTGCTTGTGGAGCTGTGAGAACTGATCAGCGGTGTTTGATCGCTCAGTTTTCAGTCTTAGAGCGGGCGGGGGACAGATGCTGCATCCACCTACTGTAGGTAAGTATTATTTTGTAAAAAAAACAAAACCAGAAAAAAAAATTATCTTTTAAGAACAGTATGGGCAGAAGTACAATTCCATAGGCAGGTAAAAAAGCTCCCACCTATGCATCCTAGCTGTAAAAGAGCTCACCTATATGTACAGTATCTTATCTGTAAAAGAGCTCACATATCTTATCTGTATCTTTTTTGTGTGGACTTAGTCTACTGGGCATCATCCAATATCAAAATCTCAATATATTTTGTATTACAGATTTGCACACGGCAGTTCGGATAGTCCTCTATTCTCTGATCTTTCTGCTGGGAGTCATGGGGAACAGTCTGGTTATCGCGGTACTCATAAGGAATAAGCGGATGAGGACAGTCACTAATATATTCTTACTCTCGCTGGCGGCCAGTGACCTCATGCTTTGTCTTTGTTGCATGCCCTTCACCCTAATTCCTAACTTGCTGAAGGACTTTATCTTTGGGAGCACTGTCTGTAGAGCCGCCTTCTATTTCATGGGTAAGTCACCAGCCCTCAGTGTTGTAAATACATATCAACATACAAAGAGCAAACCGAAAAGACCTTGACTTGTACAAAACTTAGTAAAAGTGTTCACTAATTAAACAAGCTGTCCATCAGCCTAGCCAACCAAAAAACGTAGTACTGTTCTGTACTGTATTTGAAACTACATAAACATAGTTTAGCTGTGAAGTTCTTAAGCTGGCCATACATCTATTGAATGACTTGTATGCAACCATCCTGTTGAGTTTTTCCCGAATGATCAGTGCCGCCGGCTATTGCCAGCACCACTTATTGTAGCCTCAGGGCGGGGAAGTCTCCCCACTGTCAGAATACAATACAACAGCGGTAAGGATTCCCCCATCCACCTCAAATGTGTCAAGGGGGAAATGGGATCTTTTTTTTTTTCATTCAACTCGTTGGCTGAACGAAAAAATATGATCAATGTATGAGCTGTTTTAGTATTCTTGCACACTGAATGTTAAAATGTAACCAATACATGTATATCAGATTCAAAGAGGTCCAAGTCAATATTTACAGCAAATACTGATTCTCTTTAGCAGCACTTAGAGCGGAGTTCCACCCAAATTTTGAACAATATCTGTATGTATTCTCTTCCTGGCCTAGATGCTGACATGCCGTTTAAAAAAATTTAAATCGCCGTAATTACCTTTTTATTTTTCTATTCTTCTTTGCACTTCCTGGTTCTCCTCCCGTGGGAGTAGGCGTGTTTCTAGCCTCTCCCAGACTCCTGGGAGCTAGTCTCAGGCTTCCCAGGATGCCACTGAGCATGTGCGGGAACGAGCAGTGAATGCTGGGAGCACAGCATTCACCACATCCAGGAAATAAATGCTTGTGGGCTTCAAATGCCCACAATGAAGATGGAAACTGCCTGCAGTGAATAATATAAGTTATTCTTTCCGACGAAATCTGACACAGGCGGACATATTACACACAATATGTGAGTATGTAATGCTGAGAAGAAAAGTTTGTGAATGAACTCAAAAAAAAAAAGGATAGATAGATGGACCCCCGCTTTAGGTTTCATGTACACTTGGTCTACTTTGACCACATTTTCCGTCGGCCGGCAGTCAATACATTCCTATCCTAAACACGATTCTTCCACATTCAGGAGTGGGAGGTAAAGGGAGGTTGAAGCTCCCCTAACAGCAGTTCCTAAACTCTGGTAAAAGCCTATGTGTACATTGCTACATAGGCTTTTATGGAGTCGATTTTAGGAACTGTGGAAAAAAAACACCAAAGGCTCCTAAACTCAAGTTTAGGAGCTGTAGTGTACATGAAACCTTATAAAAGAATTATTGTGGAATATGCATCTGGACTATGTAAATAATTACAATAGTGTTATGTTTTTTTCTTTATTATTCTGTAAAAACATATTTTTAAATCAAATTTACAACTTGCAGCCAGCAGCAGGTGAGTTCCACGCAAGATGGTTGGTTTGGTATAGTAGTGAACAAGCAAGAAAGATCAGAATGACTTTATATCTGGTTTTGCCAGTTATACAAAGGTTACCAACAAGCATGCAGTCATCAATTAGCTTTTTATTGGAAACACCATCATTCTTTGCAAAGTAAATAGCATGAATACACAATTTTTTGGGGAAATAAGGACTTTATGCCTATATTACAAATAAACCTAAAAAAAATCAAAGTAAGAATAACCAAAAATCTTTATGCATTCCTGTACAGCTCATTTGGTTTTTTAATTTGTTTTTTTTCTAAAAGCAGAAACTGTGGCACAAAGCAATCCTCCTTTTATTAACCTCTCTATCCATGTCAATGTGGGCATTTTTGTTTTCTTCCTTCCAGTTTTCTTTTCTGTTACAGCATGGTGCAGTTTTCATCTTGCTGGTTTCCATCAATTTGTTTTTAGTCGACGGGAAGCAAATGAAAAAGCAGGGTCCATTTTCATTCTCTTTTTAATCTGTTTTCCATCTGCCTCTTCTGATTTTGTGTAATGATGAGTGAAAAATCAACTTGAAAGAGAAGGATTGAAATCAGGAGAAAGACTAAATGAAACTGCAAGCACTGTTTAAAGGGGGGATTCAAGCTGACCAAGGACTAACCAAAGAAGTATAAAACTGCTTTCAGACTGTATGCATTTTCTTCTAGTCCTTGTTTCTGCATTTTAGGACGATATAAAAAAACATGTTCAGATTTCCAAAGGTAGGATATACATGTTTGTAATTTCATTTGCAATAATAATATACAGTAACTTGAAAAAGTATTCATACCCCTTAGAATGTTCCACATTTTGTCATGTTACAACCAAAAACATAAATGTATTTTATTAGGGTTTTATGTGATAGACCAACAAAAAGTGGCACATAATTGTGAAGTGGAAATGCTAAATTGTTTTCAAAATTTTTAACAAATAAATATCTCAAAATTGTGGCGTGCATTTGTATTCAGCCCCCCTGAGTCAATACTTTTAGAACCGCCTTTCGCTGCAATTACAGATGCAAGTCTTTTTGGGGATGTCTCTACCAGCTTTGCACATCTAGAGAGTGACATTTTTGCCCATTCTTCTTTACAAAATACTCAAGCTCTGTCAGATTGGATGGAGAGCATCTGTGAACATCAATTTTCAAGTCTTGCCACAGATTCTTAATTTAATTTAGGTCTGGACTTTGACTGTGCCATTCTAACACATGAATATGCTTTGATCTAAACCATTCCATTGTAGCTCTGGCTGTATGTTTAGGTTCGTTGTCCTGCTGGAAGGTGAACCTCCGCCCCAGTCTCAAATCTTTTGCACTCTAATGCCGCGTACACACGACCGGACTTTCTGGCAGACTAGGTCCGACGATCTTCCCGACGGACTTTCGACGGAGTTACAGCGGACTTCCGAATGAACGGACTTGCCCACACACGGACTAAAGTCCGTTCATTTTGAACGTGATGAGGTACGACGGGACTAGAAAAGGAAGTCAATCTCGCCGCTTTTATCGGCAAGATTGAAACCTTGCGAGCCCCGTCGCAGGGCATACCAGGCCCTCAGGTCTGGTATGGATTTTAAGGGGAACCCCCCTACGCCGTAAAAGACGGCGTGGGGGTCACCACAAAGTCCATACCAGACCCTTATCCGAGCACGCAGCCCAGCCGGTCAGGAAAGGGGGTGGGGAAGAGCGAGCGCCCCCTCCTGAACCGTACCAGGCCGCATGCCCTCAACATGGGGGGGTGGGTGCTTTGGGGAAGGGGGCGCCCTGTGCCCCCCCCACCCCAAAGCACCTTGTCCCCATGTTGATGAGAACAAGGCCCTCTTCCCGACAACCCTGGCCGTTGGTTGTCGGGGTCTGCGGACGGAGGGCTTATCAAAATCTGGGAGCCCCCTTTAATAAGGGGGCTGGGATCTGGGGGCCCCCTTATTAAAGGGGGCTCCCGGATTCCGATAAGCCCACCCCGCCCGCAGATCCCAACAACCAACGGCCAGGGTTGTCGGGAAGAGGCCCTTGTCCTCATCAACATGGGAACAAAGTGCTTTGGGGTGGGGGGCCGCAGGGCGCTCCCTTCCCCAAAGCACCCACCCCCCCATGTTGAGGGCATGCGGCCTGGTACGGTTCAGGAGGGGGGGCGCTCGCTCATCCACACCCCCTTACCTGACCAGCCGGGCTCGGATAAGGGTCTGGTATGGATTTTGGGGGGACCCCTACACCGGTGTTTTTAAGGGGTTCCCCTTAAAATCCATATCATTGTCGCCTCTGTCTCACGCTCACTGCAATAGGAAAATGTGTTTTTCCTATTGCAGCGAGCGCGAGATTATACCTTGTCGCCAAGAACCAGCGCGGAAACATTCTTGCGGGCAGTTGCTGCAGCTGCCCTTGCATGGTATTTGGTCCGTCGGACCAGCATACAGACGAACGGGCTTCCTGGAGTTCCGGCAGAAAGATTTGAAGCATGTTTCAAATCTAAAGTCCGGCGGAAGTCTGATGAAGCCCACACACGGTCGGATTGTCCGCCGGATTCGGTCCATCGGACCAGTCTGGTAGAAAAGTCCGCTCGTGTGTATGCCGCATTACAGATTTTCTTCTAAGATTGCCCTGTGTTTGGCTCCATCCATCTTCCCATCAACTCTGACCAGCTTCCCTGTCCCTGCTGAAGAAAAGCATCCCCGCAACATGATTTTGCTATCACCATGTTTCACAGTGGGGATGGTGTGTTCAGGGTGATGTGCAGTGTTAGTTTTCCGCCACACATAGCGTTTTGTTTTTAGGCCAAAAAGTTCCATTTTGGTCTCATCTGACCAGAGCACCTTATTTCACATGTTTGCTGTGTTCCCCACATGGCTTCTCGCAAACTGCAAATGGGACTTCTTATGGCTTTCTTTCAACAATGGCTTTCTTCTTGCCACTCTTCCATAAAGGCCAAATTTGTGGAGTGCATGACTAATAGTTGTCCTGTGGACAGATTCTCCCACCTGAGCTGTGGATCTCTGCAGCTCCTCCAGAGTTACCATAGGCCTTTTGGCTGCTTCTCTGATTAATGTTCTCCTTGCCCAGCCTGTCAGTTTAGGTGGGCGGTCAAGTCTTGGTAGATTTGCAGTTGCGCCATACTCGTTACATTTTCAGATGATGCATTGAACAGTGCTCCGTGAGATTTTCAAAGCTTGGGAAATTTTTTTATAACCTAACCCTACTTTAAATTTCTCCACAACTTTATCCCTAAACTGTCTGTTGTGTTCCCTGGCGTTCATGGCGCTGTTTGTTCCCTAAGGTTCTCTAACAAACCTCTGAGGGCTTCACAGAAGAGATGCATTTATACCGAGATTAAATTACACACAGATGCACTCTATTCAGTGGCGTCACTAGGAGGGTACGGTCCACCCCAGGTGACACCCGCCAGAGAGGTGACACCATCCCTAGGATGGCAAAAGCCCTGGCTCCTTTTGGCAGTTTTTTTTCAGCTGCGAGATTGACACCTTGCAAGCCCCGTCGCAGGGCACACCAGGCCCTCAGGTCTGGTATGGATTTTAAGGGGAACGCCCCCTACGCCGAAAAAGACGGCGTGGGGGTCATCCCAAAGTCCATACCAGACCCTTATCCGAGCATGCAGCCCAGCCGGTCAGGAAAGGGGGTGGGGAAGAGCGAGCGCCCCCCCCCTCCTGAACCGTACCAGGCCGCATGCCCTCAACATGGGGGGGTGGGTGCTTTGGGGAAAGGGGGGTGCAGGGCCTCCGGTGCCGCGGCTTGCCTGTGTTTTCCTTCTCCTCTCTCACTATTCTGCTGCTGAGCCTGTGCCTGTCACTATATCTAATCTCTGCCCGCACTGTGTGTCCTCTCCAGCTGCCGCCTGGGGGTATCGTGTACCTGAGCTGCTCACCTGGGGGGGATTGAGGTTAGGATTGTGCTGCTGGACTAAAACTATATTTATATATGATATAGATATATATATATCTATATATATATATAGATATATATATATCTATATATGTATGTATATGTGTGTGTGTGTGCGTGTGTCCAGCAGTACAGCCCCCCTCCCCTCCAATTATCAGACCAGATCAGGGTGGGTGGCTCAGCTATTATACCTATAATACAATATAGCTTTGTCCAGCAGCAGCACCCCCCTCCCCCACCCAAGTGATAACCAGGGGGTTCAGCAGCACCAAGTGATAACCAGGGGGGGAGGGGCTTCTGCTTTACACAGCTATATTATATATTGGTATAGTAGCTGAGCCGCCCACCCTAAGCTGGTCTGATAACCAGGAAGGAGAGGGTAACACCATATTTTACCACACCAGGTGACACTGACCCTAGTGATGCCACTGACTCTGTTTACTAATTAAGTGCCTTCTGAAGGCAATTGGTTCCACTAGAATAAGGGGGCTGAATACAAATTCATGTCACACTTTTCAGATATTTATAAGTAAAACATTTGGAAAACCATTTATTATTTTTCTTCCACTTCACAATTATGTGCCACTTTTTGTTAGTCTAAAATCCCATAAAATACATTTATATTTTTGGTTGTAACATGACAAAATGTGGAAAATGTCAAGGGGTATGAATACTTTTTCAAGGCACTGAAGATAAAAGCATGTGCTTTTATTGAAAAAGCAAATTTCTTACTTGCAGAGATTTTTCAATATGGTGGGCAACCTCTGTACTTACGAATGATCATTCCCTTTTCTTCATAGAGCTGCCCACTGTACAATAACCAGTTGTCCAGTTGGATTAAAAATGTGCTTTTGGTGGTCTGGTAATCACAAGTCTGGTCTTTTCTTCCATTATTCAAAAGATCTGTCCATCCCTGGGCACCCTAATGTGTCCAGCAATATACCAATATTTTAAGTGGCAGGTTGGATTGGATTGATTGGGCCACATAGGAGTTTACAGTACGTAAATAAAAAATATTTCTGAATGCTGGAAGTACTCAGTATTACACTAAAACTTCGTATACACGATCGGATTTTCGTTTGGGAATTGTGTGATGACAAACTGTTGGCCTAAAATCCGACCGTTAGTACGCTCCATCAGATAACTGTTGTCCAACTTTCTGGCAACAAATGTTGGATGGCAGGCTAGTAAATTTTCGGCGGACAACGATGTACACAAGTCTGTCACACAAAAGTCCAAAGTACAAACACGCATGCTCAGAATCAGTGCTCACCAAACACGACATTAGCAGAAGGTGCCCAAAGGGTGGCCCTCAAGAGCTGAAATTCCACGTAGTACGTCACTACGTTTATGTTTGTTGGCCCACTATTGCGTACCGTTTATATGCAAGACAAGTTCATGGCACACGCCCTTTGGACAAAAGTCTGATACTTTATCTGCAGAAAATCTGATTGCGCATACGAGGCTTTATAAATCTTCTGACATGCTGGGAAATCTAAGTATGACTGAGAACCAGTTGCACTCCATGAAAGTTGCTAGCTGCCCTCACTCCTACCCTTCCAAGGAGGTTTCTCCACTGGGTGCTTCTGCACCTACTGTATGTTTTTTTATATAAATCCTATATATAAAAATTATATAAATCCTAAGTTAAGGTAGTGAGCACCCACAGAAAGTATAATTTGTTAAAGTATAATTTGTTTATTTCCCTTGTCTATACTGATTCTTAAAATATCTATTATGCCTGTGGGGCCAGTGCAGGTTTACATGACTGTCTGTCAGTCTATGTAGACTGCAACCTAAGCTGCTTATCAGTGGCGGCCCGTCCATAGGGGGCGCACGGGCGCCAACAACCCCCCCCCCCCCCCCCCCAGGCAGTCACAAAAAATATTTTTTTTTAAAATGGCCCTAAAAAAAAAAAAAAAAAAAAAAAAAAAATAGAAAAAAGTTCCTTAAGTGCACTGTGTTCGGCCGCCGGACACAGTGCACTATGGGAAGCGCCGCGTCTATGCAATCACGAGATTGCAGACGAGGCACTTCATTTGCAGGCTTTTGACCTGCCCTGTGGCTCAGTCCATCACTCTGGACAACTACCGCCCGGCGCCCGTAGGATACATACTATGCCGGGTGCTTTGATTGACATTGGCACCACCCTAGAACATGGGCGGTGCTTTCCATCCAAGTTAGAACGTCACTGTGCCAGTGATAAACCGGAAGTGACGTCAGCAGCTCCGTGGAACGCACGGCCGAACAGAGCACTCTTTATCTGCATAGCTTATAGGTGAGGTTTTGGTAATGACTGTAGAAGATGACAGGGGCAGGTGTGCTTACAGTTGGGATATGGCTTCTCATCTGTTATGGGAAAGGCATATTAATGGAGTGCTTGGTTCCCCACTTGGGATGGCACTGCAATTTCCAGCACCTCCTGGCACTGTAGATAGCTCTCCTCCCAGTGCTTACTTCAGTGTAGTACAGTGATATGAAAGGGTTACTGTAGAGAGGTAATATAGATTTGCATTCCCTATACAGAAATGTGGGCTGATCTGTATACTATCCTAGGCGCTGATCTATATACTATACTAGGCGCTGATCTATATACTATCTGTGGTGCTGACTTATATACCGTATCTGTAATGCTGAGCTATATACCCTATCTGTGAGGCTGAGCTGTATACTATGTCCTGTGATGCTGAGCTGTATACTCCTGACGCTATGGAGGTTATTTACGAAAGGCAAATCCACTTTGCACTACAAGTGCACTACAAGTGCACTGCAAGTGCACTTGAAAGTGCACTTGGAAGTGCAGTCACTGTAGATCTAAGGGAAAGATCTGAAATGAGGGGAAGCTCTGCTGATTTTATCATCCAATCATGTGCAAGCTAAAATGCTGTTTTTTATTTTCCTTGTATGTCCCCTTCAGATCTACAGCGACCGCACTTCCAAGTGCACTTTCAGTGCACTTGCAGTGCACTTGTAGTGCAAAGTGGATTTGCCTTTAGTAAATAATCCCCTATGGGTGAAAGCAAGTGCATTACAGGGGACGGAGTGGGTGGATTATACAAGGGGTGGGGCTTATGGGAAGTGGGGGGGTCAAATAGGAAGGGCGGGTCCGGTGCCCCCCCAGCCACCAGCCGCCACTGCTGCTTATACTTACGTGGACAGCGATCATGGGTCAGTTTCTTGTTGGAGCAACCTTTCAACTTTCTGAGAGTTGTAATTTGCACAGGGCTAAGGAGGTCCAACTCCTGCACACCATGTGAACGAGCTCAGGCCTGGCAGTTGACCATTTTGGAACAAAGCTTAGGATTATGGGAATCTTGTATGAGTGTCATGAGTAAATCTATACCCAGAAGTACCTTGTTTTTTTTTACTTCAGGTTCAATGGTGGATTAAGTGGTGATAAGGAAAGTGGGGTGGGGGGCACAGTGGACATATTAGCCAAACAGCCCGACATGTTGTTGAGTACACATAGAGCTACATTACAACTATATGGTAGCAACCAAAATATGTGCCATTCGGGATACAGATACTTTTACAATCTTCTTAAAAATCAGTACTACTTTTCAAACTATATTATGTCACTGTAGTGCTTTCCAATATCATGGAGCGTGAGGTTGGGCCTTAAATTTATTATCCAATGAACTTCCTGCCAATCGTCATTACATTTCATGTCAGAAAAGTTATGAAATGAAAATGAAGTTGAGTGATCACAATAATAATATTAGCAAAGCAGATAAGAAAAATGTAATTACACGCTCCAACTGCTATTAAGTCCATCTGACATTCAGTGAAGGTTATGTTAATATTGGATTAAGCCGTTTATATGTTGCATTATCTCCTTTCAACAAATAGATGGTGCTTGTTTACACCTATATAGAAATTTACGTATATTTTTACCACAGAAGATACAGTATATGACACTTTAGGAGTGGCCAGTTAGAAAAATGTACTTAATTTAAATTTAACTTCTACCATTTAGATGGAACAAACTGATTTTTGCATATTTATAGGAGAAAGGTAAAGCTTTTACATCTAGGTACACTATGCATTATTTACAGTATAAATAAATTGTAATTGTGAATATGTTATAAAATAACATAGCGCAGGACTGAGACCTGGCAGGTGGCAACTCATGTCTGCACCTAGAATCTCTCTTCTCTGTATGTGTAAGCATAATAACTTCAACCTAGTTGATTGGGAAGCGTAACATTTGACTGTATTGTGGCATAATAAAGATGTTTCTACTAGGAAGGCATGTATATTGATAAATCTTCTGACTGACTATTATTGGCTGATAATCGGAAGCCAGAATTGTTTAGGTTCTTGCCACTTGGTTTTGTTCAGACGCTGGTAGCATGGCTGATTAAGCTATGTAAAGCTTTAGCTTCATGCAACTCTCAGGGGTGTTCCAAAAGCCTAAAATGAAAATTCTACTCACTTGGTAGTGAGAGCACAGGCACCCCCATCCTGCATCCCTCTATGCAACGTTCCATGCCTTAAAGAACAGAGCATTGGTGCATATGAGACATTGGGCATGTTTATTCTCTGACTCTGTGAACGTCTGAACATACATAATAGGTGATGGGGCTCCAAGCATGCTCCAGAGAGAGGTTCTTAAAGATCATGTATCGTATAGTTGATAGTTGATCTGAGTCTGTTTTGTACCATTGTTTTGCTTTAAAGCGGAACTTCACTCTGTTAACATTATGCTGCTAGCATTAGAACCAGTGGTGGAACTACCGCCATAGCGACCCACATGGGTGCTATGGGGCCCGCTGCCTGAGTGGGGCCCGCACAGGGCCGATCCCAGGTGGGTGCGCGGGGTGCAGTGCACCTGGGCGCCAGAGAGGTGCGTTTGTCCTGGTGGGGGGGTCTGTAATAATGGAGGGGGGTTTGTCCTGGTGGGGGGGTCTGTAGTAATGGAGAGGGGTTTGTCCTGGTGGGGGGGTTCAGATTTGTGTCCCGTGTCCCGGGCACCTTCATTCTGGGACAATACAGTGTCCTGGAATGAAATAAGGGCACATAGCCACCCTGGTAAACACTGCCAAACTGGTTGCTAGGGCCGCCCCGCCCGCCTCGCATCTAGCAACCAGTGATGTCACTGGCAGAGTCAGTCAGAGGCTGAGTGTCGCAAGGGCCGCCTTAACCACAGCTGCCCTGCACATCGCTCCGAGTCCACCCACCTCCTCTCCTTCTCCGCCTCTGGCCGCAGCAGAGAGAAAGCAGCAGCCAGAGCCCAGTCCAGATTGAGCTTCTGTATTTCCTCCTCCAGCGGCATTCTGCTGTGCAGATCCATGGCAGCCTGTGCCCAGTGCAAGCCAGTCCCGGGGCGACTCCCGCTGCTTGCAGTTTATTGCCCGCAGCCAGACTTCTCTTCTCCTCCCGCCCGCGAGGGTGGCGTCCCGAGCCGCCCTACTGAGTGCCTGAGGGAGGGCCCCCCAGCCAACTTCCAGGTTTGTAATGTATTAGTATGCTCACTATTCTATGAGAAGTATGCTGAGCTCAGTGGAGTCCCTGCTGCTGGCCTATTCGTGCACTACATTTACAATTATTCCACTAGGTGTATGTTACATGTGTAGTGCTGACAATTTTTGCCTGTCTTTCTAATGTAATGTTAAAAGTATGGACAATGCATGTGATTTTTAGTTACGCCCCTGATTAGAACATACAGTATCTCTCAAAAGTGAGTACACCCCTCACATTTTTGTAAATATCTTATTATATCTTTTCATGTGACAACACTGAAGAAATTACACTTTGCTACAATGTAAAGTAGTGAGTGTACAGCTTGTATAAGGCCTCATGTATACTGCTGCTGGTAAACGGACGTTCAGAGGCAGTTGGATGCTTTTTTCAACTGCCCCTGAACTCATCCAATGTTTAACAGTGTACATTTTCTGTCCCCTAAAAATAACTTAACACACAGCCATTAATGTTTAATCCGCTGGCAACAAAAGTGAGTACACCCCTAAGTGAAAATGTCCAAATTGGGCCCAATTACCAAATTTGGTGTTATCGCTCTCACTCTCTCATACTGGTCACTGGAAGTTCAACATGGCAGCTCATGGCAAAAAACTCTGAGGATCTGAAAAAAAGAATTGTTGCTCTACATAAAGATGGCCTAAGCTATAAGAAGATTGCCAAGACCCTGAAACTGAGCTGCGGCATGGTGGCCAAGACCATGCAGTGAATAGATAAATATAGTGGGGTGATGGCGCTCCCTATACTTGATTGGGCGTGAGTAATTATAAAAAGAAATAAATTGAAAATAATAAAAGCCAATGTGCTGGCTCCACGGCGGAGGTGCCCAACCTAATTACCGGTTATGTGTATAACCAGGGGTGCTGTTACATATATGATCCCCTTACAAGGTGCATGGTTATTATACTTGTGGTAGTGATAATATGTGGATACACTCATCAAGTGTAAAAATATAACATAAGTAAAGTCCCTATAAATACCAAACCAATATAACTCATATATGTATAAACTTATCAGTGTACAGTGCAATATACAGTGATGAATTGATAATCTCCATACCTAAAATTTAAACAATAATACCATCATAAATAATAACAGTATGCCCATAAACCACCATACAGTTGACCAATTAAGTAAATGGTATGCAGCTACCAGGTTAAAAAGTCCATGAACATATTAGGTGAACTGTGTTCAAAAAATTAATAGTCCATAATTAGTGTATACAGATATCTTCAAAACGGTGAAAAGAATTTTCAAAAACGTGACTTGAGTGCTCTAAGTATCCTTGGTGACTTAGTGCTCCTCCTCAAGGGTCCCCACTCACCAGATCCAATCACCCCAAAGGGGCACTGCGCATATAGATATGGCCTCTGTGTTTTCCTTATCGGCGTGGTCGTTGGGGTTCCAAGGGTAATCCTCAGCATTCATAAGGGAGTAGAGCTTGGTCACTCATATAAAAAAGAAGGAATAGTGGACTCCCATAGTGTAGTAAATGAGATAAAAATTTTATTGCAACATATAAAATCTTCCAATAAAAATCTACAGTCCAGCAGCAACTGGCTAGTAGTATTCCAGCAGAAAAGTACCAAAAATATTGTACTCCCAGCTTTGGTGTAGCTAAGAGATTGCTACACCAAAACAATATAAAAATCGGCAGCCTGTGATGCTAGATGGAAGTGAGACCGCTTGTTTGCAATCCACCTGCGTTCCACCGACCCAAATTCCGGAAATGACGTAGCGTGCGTGGCGCCATCGTACGCGTTTCGTCAGACGTCCTCAGCGATGGTGCCCGCACGCCACGCACCACGTCATTTAATAGGGAAGCAGCCATATCGGTCCCGCCCCTCATAAACGAAGGCACCTATCATGGTGGGCTGTAGGAGGAACAACACGCCTGGTGTATCCCGGAGTGTCCGCAATGGTTGTATTAGTAAATTAAATTAATGTGCAGCGTCAGACATCATGGCTGATTTCCTAATAGGTTTGGATCAATTATACATCATAGCAAGACATTAGCATTAATAACAGATGATGATCCCAATATTCAGCATTACTAATTCATCAATACACCCTATGTATAGAACCAAGTATCCATAGTCTGCAGCTCACATGGGACTCCCCCTATGGGCCATTTCTATTCTCCCTCTCAGGATATGCTAACTTCATCACACCAGGTTAAGAATCATACAGAGTTCTAAATGCACAATGTGGGCCCTCAGTAGCCAGAGTTGGTAAATTCTAGATAAATCTATAACGGTGTGAGCGATATTAAGATGATACATAGATCCCATAATATATAAACCGTTATCTCTAGTATAAGTGAAGAGACAAAGGGACTAGAAGGTTATCTAGTGTAAATAAATATAAATAAATGTCTAGTGTAAATAAAGAGACAAAAGGACTAGAAAATTAACCACAGTCCCGCGCTGGGGGCCAAGGTATGTAATTACTATGGGCAGATGTGCAGATAATAAAATGCATACGGGTGCATTTCCAAGGTCCAGCCATAACACAACTCTAGTGTGAAACTAACCAAACTACATGGGGAGTATAGGCATAGGTCCCCGAGGTCAGAAACACATCTATATGTATGCAGCCATATCCATTAATATACCTCTCATACCCAGACCTCGCATGCAGGTCCTGAAGGAAATGGCTGGTATGGAGCCGGGGTTCTGGATCACCAGTAGAGGCAATACTCAGACTGCCCAACTACTTAATCCAAAGGCCTACCCAGATCACCCTCAGGGGTCAGCTATGAAACAGTTTAAATCAATATCTAGGTTGAGGCCCCTTGGAGCAAGGGACCCCAACCTAAATATCCAGGCAGTTTCATTTTGTGAAACGAGTGTGGTTTTATTGCCACCTCGCCAATGGTCCTTGATGCAGTCAATCCCATAAAATATCAACCCGTAGGGTCACGGTTATGTACTGCATCAAAATGGTGGGAAAGATGGTGTTTAGGGAACCCCTTTCTAATGTTTTTAATGTGTTCACGTTAACGCACATATAAGGGCCGAGTGGTTCTACCCACATATTGTAATTGACATGGGCACTCAATGACGTAAGTCACATGAGTGCTCTGACAAGTGATGAGTTTCCTGATACGGTATTCTTTGTAATCCGTCCTAGATTTAAAGGTTTCACTTTTACGGGGTTGTTTTTTACTGACCCTACATGGTAAACATTTTTGGCATTTATAAAAGCCCCTCATATCTGGAAATATTTGGGTCGACTTAGGAGGGTTGATGACATTATGCACTAAATAATCTCTAAGGGTGGGAGCCCTTCTATGCACCACCTTAGGTTTATTGGGTAGTATATTTGCTGTCCTCTTTTAGAATTGGCCAGTATTTGGTTAGGATATGTTCAAACTCTTTGTATTGGGTGTTGAAACCTGTGACGAACACCAGGTCTGTATTCTTTTTCCCTTTTTTAGATTTTATGAACAGACTATTCCGGTCCAAGTTTGCTATGTCAGTCTTCATCTTAAGTAACATATATAACTTATATCCTTTCTCCTGGAATCGCTCAATCAAGATGTCTGCTTGTTGTAAATAATCTTCAATTGTGGCACAATTTCTCCTCAGCCTTATAAGCTGGCCTTTAGGGATATTCCCTTTCCACTGGGGGTGGTGGCAGCTGGTAATCGGGATATACCCGTTTCTATCCGTTGCCTTAAAAAAGGTTTTGGTATATAGGCCCTCACCCCTCTTGAAGATTTCAAGATCAAGATACTCAATCTTATGATTGTCCCATTTTCCAGTGAAGGTTAGACCATACCTATTGGTATTTAAATCCTGCAGGAAGTTTTCAAAGGTCTCAGCTGTTCCTTCCCAGAATATGATCAAGTCATCTATGTACTTACGGTACACCTTCAACTGGGGTATTTCCTTAGCATAGATGTATTCTTCTTCCCACATGTTCATAAGGAGATTCGCTACACTCGGGGCTTGACGTGCACCCATAGCGACTCCTTTGGTTTGGACGTAATAATCTTGATTGTACCAGAAATAGTTGCATGACATAGCCAACTATAGGCCTTCAAGTATAAAGTCGATCTGTTCTTGTTTCATAGGGGTTAGCTCATGAAGAGCTTTTTCTACCCCCAAAAGTCCGTCTTGTTGTACGATACTTGTATACAAAGAGTTCACATCAATAGTGGCTAATAGCCAATCCTTTGCCCCATTTATATGTTGTAGTTCCTCTAGGAGTTGGGCACTGTCTCGTAAATAGGATTTTCCCATTCTTACCAATGGTTTCAGGAATTTATCTAGATATTCGCCCAACCTGGAAAACACTGAGTTAATGCCACTAATGATGGGTCTCCCAGGTGGCTTATGTAATCTCTTATGAATTTTGGGTGTATAGTAGATAACCGGGGTTTTGGTGGAACTAGAGACCAGATATTCCACTTCTTTATTATTGAGAATACCCATATCCTTCCCTTTTTTGACATAAGCTTTCAATTTCTTCTCGTAGGTACGTTTAGGATTCTTATTGAGTTTATTGTAGGGGTTCTCAACCCGGAGCAGATTCTCCATTTCTTTCTCATAATCCCTCTTATTCAATATCACCAATCCTCCCCCTTTATCTGCGGGTCGAATGACCACTTCTTTTCTTTCACGCAAGGCTTTTATAGTTTTCCAGACATGTTTTATTTTATGATTCCTGCGCTTATCCAGTTTCCTTAGGTCGTCCTCGACCATTTTTTGGAAGGCTCCCATACATTGATTCCCTGATGTTGTGGGATTAAAGGTAGAATTATTTTTCAACCCGGTATGCACGTACAGTGGTTCCCTTCTAATTTTTGTATCTTTATTCATAAACAAATGTATCTTGAGGTTCAATTTCCTCATAAATGTTTTTAAATCAATATACGTTTTGAACTTATCCAGGGATTTCTCGGGTGCAAACTTAAGTCCTAAATCCAGAATTTTCATTTCATCCTCTGTGAATAAAACATCACTGAGGTTGAAAATACCCTTTCCTAGTGTTCTCTTCTTCGTTTTCTTCTTCCCTCCTCACCTGGAGAAACCCCACCCCTTTTATAACAATAAACCAAAAGAGGAAGGCAGCGCTGGATCAATTGCTGGAATTTGTGAAGCCGGTGATCTCCACGGCAGATATCCCATATTTGAAGACCCTAATTGGAGGCATGAGGAGCACTTATAATAGGGAGCGAAAGAAGGTCCAGGATTCCCAGAGATCAGGAGCTGCAGCAGATGGCATTTATGTACCCAGGCTGTGGTACTATGACAGACTGCATTTTCTAGCAGGCCAGACTGAACCCAGGCCAGCACTCTCCAATCTTCCTTCAAGGCTTCCTTCCACCTCAGCTGAGGCTTCCAACTTCCAACCTGGGCCTTCCAGCCAGGAAGAAGTGGAAGAGCCCAGCTTGAGCCAGGTATAGCATTGTTCAACATATTTCTAGTCAAATAATTAATGTTGTTAACTAGATGTTATTATTGATCATTAATTTCTGATTTTACAAAGTGTTTTACATATCAATAGACAGTAGTGGCCATAAATGATTGGGACAAGAATGAAAAATGCTGGGGTCAGAATGATAGTCTTTTCTATTTATTAACATTCAATTTGCAACAGTCATGAGCTAAAAATTGTGTGTGATTGATGAACCAAAAACTAAAACTATGTCCCTTTGTCATACACAGGAAAGTCTCAACCAGGAGGTGTCCGTGGAAAGTTGCAGCCAGGAGGTGGCCAGGCCCAGTAGACTGCCCGAATCCCAGGTCCCTCCCCTCCGCCTCCAAAAAAAAAAAATCCCAGGAAGAGGCATAACCTGGAGGAGGCAGCACTTGGGCTATTTCAGAAGGCTACTGCGGCCCTCAGAACCCCCCAATATTCAAGAGGACTATGCCTACATGGCAGCCTGCAAAATGCAGTAAATGGAGGAGGGTCAACACCTCTTATGTGAGGAAGTTATCTTACAATCTTAAATAAGGTGTTGAAGGAAGAACTCACAAGCCAAAAACACGTTTGTGAGTTCAACCATGGTCCTCCTCCTACTCCTCCACCTCCTGCCACAACTACAACACCAGAGGCACAGCCTGGAAGCAAGCGTGGAAGGAAGACAAGAAAGTGATGGCCTGGGTTCAGTCTGGTCTGACAAAAGACGCAGGCTGTGTATGACCACAGCCTGGGGACAGATATGTCATCTGCTGCTGTTCCTGATCTCATGTAGTGCTGGACTGGATTGTGCTCACTATTATAAGGACTCCTCAGGCCAATAATTTTGACTGTAAAATAATTGATGTCTGCCCTGGGGTACAAAGGCTTCGCAAATTTCACCAGTTTCTCCAGTGTTGCCTTCCTCTTTATTTTGTTATGACCCATAATAAATGGATATTTCTTTTTCAAAAATACTTGCCTATGTGTTTTACTTCAAAAAGGACAGTTTGTTTGTGAATAGGCAGTTATCAGGAACCATGAATCAGACCGAGACAGAAGTATAGTTAAATCACACTTGTTTAATAATAAGGTAAACAGAGTAAGCGTAGTCAAAACATGCCAGAGTTCAGTAACCGGATCGGGTAGTCAGCCAAGCAAATGTCAGAGAGCCAGAGATAAACGTAGTAGTACAGCAAGCAGGATCAGGAGCCAGAAGGAACATCAGCTGAGCAAGTCTTCAACAGGAACGCAGGAGAAAGTCTCTGTGATGTTGACAAAGGCGAAGGAAGAGATCAAGTGAGCTGGACAACTTTAGGTAGGCAGGACTGATGAGCAGAATCAACAACAGCTGGGTAACTGTGGAGAGAGATTAGAGCTGGCAATTAGCCGACAGCTGAGCGGCCAGCCCAGAGAAGGAGGGGCTGAACCCAGCCCTGACAGCAGGTACATTTCAAAAATACAATGTCAAATTAACAAGGGAATTAAATTATGGAAATCACTATAAAAAAAACAAAAACATTTATTCATGAGATCACGAGAAATAATAAAGAAATCAGGTTGTCAGAACTCTGTGTGAATATCAGCAGCAAAACATCTTCATTATTCTAGCATTATAAAGAAGAAGAGAATGCGCTGCATTAAAAGATTTTAGCTTTGCAGCGTGACGAACGTGCTATCTCCATTACGAACGCTAGTTTTACCAGACAGAGCGCTTCCATCACGTAATTGATTCAGAGCATGCATGGAACTTTGTGCGTCGGAATTGTGTAAATACGATCGGAATTTACGAGAACGGATTTTGTTGTCGGAAAATTTGAGATCCAGATCTCAAATTTTGTTTGCCGGAAATTCCGACAGAAAATGTCTGATGGAGCCTACACATGGTCGGAATTTCCGACAACAAGCTCCTATCGAACATTTGTTGTCGGAATATCCAACTGTGTGTATGTGGCACAACAGTTGGAGACACGGAGGGAGATCTAAAGGAGGAATACACAACTTATACCGCAAGCACGGAAACATACAGCTGACACAACGAAAATAAGATCTCATGATTGCTACACAGTGGCAGATACTGTGAAGGCAAGATACCCCTGCGTGGGGTTAGTGGTTCGGGTGATTTTAATGATATAAGGACTATAAAGGACTGAAAAACAACCCCACACCATAATCCCCTCTCCACCAAATGATTTGGGCCTGTGCACTAAGCAAGGTCCATAAAGATATGGATGAACGAGTTTGGGGTAGAGGAACTTGACTGACCTGCAGAGTCCTGACCTCAACCCGATAGAACACCTTTGGGATGAATTAGAGCGGAGACTGCGAGCCAGGCCTTCTCGTCCAACATCAGTGCCTGACCTCACAAATGCTCTTCTGGAAGAATGGTCAAACATTCCCATAGACACTCCTAAACCTTGTGGACAGCCTTCCCAGAAGAGTTGAAGCTGTTATAGCTGCAAAGGGAGGACCAACTCAATATTGAACCCTACAAACTAAGACTGGGATGCCATTAGAGTTCATGTAAGTGTAAAGGGAGGTGTCATACTTTTGACAGTATAGTGTATTTAGTTCTCAACTTCTAAAAGAAGTGTAGTCACTCCAGTTAAACCAAATGCAATGTGTAAATAGTGAGAAGAGAATGCTGATTAGGGCTTAGGGCTGATAAGGCTGGCAAGGGGCTGCAGCCCTACCAACTAACCTGCCTAGCTAGCTGCAGATGGTTAGATTAAACTAATTTATTAATTTTACTAGTGTAAACTTTCTGAATTTAGTGATGTTTTCTGGATTACATTGTTTTCAGTAAATTATAATTGAATTTTGGAATTATTATTTTTATTTTAAATTTTTCTTACACAAAGCCACAAGTTTTTATTGTGCAGCATTAAAACCTTGGGCATTGTGTGGACCAGCCACTGGCATCCTAACAGACAATGATATTATTGGTTGATAAAGAGGACATCAGGCACCTGCACATCATTTTATTCGCCCCTCGCCCTCTCCATCATCACTGGTGTCACAAAATCTGAGTAAAGCAGGCCATAGATTATGCAATTTTTTTTCCTGCAACCACAGGCTGGAGTTGTCCCTGCCAGGAGACTACAATGTTTATTGCTAGTGGTTATAGCTGCTAGCAATAATCAGCCTTGGGTACAATCAGCCTGCCCATGGATGGCTCGAATCTCAGCCAGTCCCTGCTGAACTCGTAGAGATTCAACCCATTTATGGCTAGCTTAAAGTGGTTGTAAAGTTAGGGAAGAGTATTACTGCCAGGTTTCAATGTTATACACAGTGTCAATGTTTTTTAAAAAATGATGCCGCTAAATACCTTATTTTAGAGCGCAGATGTGTGGTCACGTGACCTCCTACCACTCTCCCGATCTCATACCTCCAAACTTTTTGAGATGGGAATGAGGGACACCTATTGGCAAAAGTATGTAGGCATAGGACACACCCCCTTGAAGGAGAATTATACAAAAAAAAAAAATTATAGTTAAATCCACAACTGCATTTTTTTTACTGGGAAACACTTTTCGAAAGATAAAAAGTACATTTTATATACAACTATATAGATCAGACCAAAATGAGTAACAAATGAGGAGGAAAGAGGGACAGAGGGACTTTGCTCCAAATCAGGGACAGTCCCTCAAATCCAGGGACAGTTGGGAGGTATGCACGATCTAAGGACTACAGTGAAAGGGGCTGAGATTGCCCTTGGAGGTCACATGAGTGCTGTGCTGTTCACTCCCAGTGTAATCCGAGCGGCGGGAGGTCATGTGACCGCTCAAAGCGTGTATTATACCTTGTTATAACAGGGGGGCTGGCAGTAATGCTATTCACTGACTTTACTGCCACACTAAATAGTGGCGGGGGGGAGGGGATGGGCAGGTTTAGAAATCACTCACACACGAAAGGGCAGGAGGCGGAGCCTAGCGGAGCAGACATGCATTGTTAGAGCTCCACACCGCTGAGGAGAGAAGAGAAGGACAAAGCAGAGCCTGCAGGCTCAAAAGGTATCCATTTGAACCTTTTTGCCCCAGGGAACAAACTGTGAAAGTTTGGGCAGGAAATATGGTACTGGGAGGAAACCGTGGCAGAAATAAAAATCACCTCACAAAGAGCTCACAGGCACTCACTGCAGCTGAAGCAGCTCCAGTCACCTCACAAGATACAGCATCAGGGCGCTCTCACAGACAGAAAATGTCACAGCAAGACTCTCCATTTGAGTCAGATACAGAACAAATCCTCTCACAAACTTCTCCACAAGCCTCCTCAGTATCCCCAGTAATATTATTACAATTTGAAAAGATGCTTCATAAGGCTTTAAAACAAACCTCAGACCAAATAACAAAAAGCCTAACCAAAGAAATAAGAGAGCTGGGAAACCGCACCGCAGCCTTAGAAATAAAAATGGATGAAATTGAAATTACAACCCAAGAAAATATAACAGAATTGGAACAATTAAAAAAAGAGAATTTAATACTTCAAACTAAGCTCGAAGATTACGAAAATAGAGCCAGACGTTCAAACTTACGCATAAGGGGAATACCTGAAACTGTGACAGACCTGCAATCTACTATTACTGCTCTATTACAAGAACTAAAGCCAGATATCCCTATTGAACGTTTAGAACTGGACAGAGTACACAGAGCCCTCACAGCCAAAAAGAAAGATGGACCCCCACGTGATATAATCACAAAATTTCATTATTACAGAACGAAAGAACAAATACTAATTGCTGCAAGAGAAAAAAAAGGAACTTAATTTTCAAGGACACAATTATCAAATTTTTGCTGACCTATCCCAACTTACTATTACTAAAAGACGATCCATGAAACCCCAACTAATGGAACTGCAACGCCACAACATTATGTATCAATGGGGCTTCCCCTTTTCAGTCAGATTTAACTACCAAGGTACAATTTACAGAAGCAGATCAGCAGATGAACTACAACAAACCCTTTTAAAATTAAATCTGACAGAACCCACAAGCAGCAACACTCCCACACGCAGAAGAATGGCATCATCTTCACCTTCAGGCAGCACCCAGAAAATTTCAGAACAAAATGGGAATCATTCTCACAAAAGAGGCCGTTATGCCACATCCATCCATGGACCAAGAAGATTCAATGGACTGACATCCTAATTCCTGATATCTCTTCATTTATTATACTAAGAGATGGTTCTCTATAAAAAACCTATATTTATAACTGAATGTAACTGCATTCTGATAGTCACACACTGTGTGGGATCATGTTACATTCAAATTATATTTCTTATTACTTCTGATTCATATAGCCTTAGAATATATAAGTGAAATAAGGAAATTCTTGTTCAGTTATATATTATCAGGTAATAACAATAGATTTATTACTTTTTAGGACAAATATGTTCAATAATCCAGAAGTAATGGAAGCTTTTTCTTTTTCTTAAAACAAATATATTATTACCTAACTAGTTCCTAGAATTATGTTTTTGTTTATTCTAATCTGAAGCAATACAACCTCAATTTTATGAGTTAACATATCTAAACAGTTACGTATGAATAAAATATGTAATTGTTTACTCTAAAAGGGTTAGAATCCCAAAATAATTCAAACTATCTTCATCAATACCAAAGTTATTAACAGTACCTTTCTAACTGAATTATTTAGCCTAGGGCAAGACTAACCATATACAACCACCCTGGAATAAATAATTTCAACAAAAACTATATTCTGCACTCCAATTAATGAAACATCATTTTGATGTCTTTTGACATAGCACTTCTCTCCTGTAAGGGGAAGATCCGTGTACCCCCATTAGCCCTCCTCATTCTCCCAACCATATTATGTGGGAGTGTGACGAAGGCACTTATTCCCCTGAGAGAGATATTTATTCTCTTTCACGGGTAAATTGTGATTACTTGCAAAAAATAATTTATACAATGTATCATCTAATCTCATATGTTTTTTGTTTACTCTTTACCCCAGAATCTTTTCTATCTATTCATCTCTTCAGTCCACACAGGTTGATCTGCGCAGTCAGCTCTGCATAACAAAAAGTAAGTCAAAACTATTTGATCTATTGCCATGGCACCACTGAATATACTTTCCCTGAATGTTCAGGGAATAAATGTCCCTCAAAAAAGGACCAAAGCCTTCCGTACTTTCCATAACAAGAAGGCTCACATAGTATGCCTCCAAGAAACACACTTCACCAAAGATTCTACTCCAAAATATATTTCTCCTTTTTATCAACAAATTTACACGGCTTCTGCCTGTACCAAGCAAAGGGGAACTCTAATTGCATTTCACTGATCCACACCATTCACCTTATCATCAGAAATTAAAGACCCAGAAGGTAGATACCTGATACTCATGGGTTATATAATGGATACAGCAATCACGGTGATTTCCTACTACGCTCCTAACAAACAACCTACACCATTCCTCTCAAATATATTACAAGTGATTAATACACACAAAATAGGAACAGTGATAATGTGTGGGGATTCGAACCAGGTCCTCCTCCCATTTCTAGATAAATCACCTTTTACACCATCCAAAATAACCTCTAGATTACCTTTTTCTCAACTTCTTTCCAAATACAATCTGGTAGATTCATGGAGAGAAAGTAACCCAATGAAAAAGAAATTCACTTATTTCTCGCACCCTCATCAAACCTTCACCAGAATAGATCATATTTTTCTAACAATAGGAATGATACCAGAAATTATTGCATCAGATATAATTCAGATTCCGTGGTCTGACCATAATGCAGTATACACTACTATAGCCTCAGCCATACCAAAAGCGCATGACCCAACGTGGTACTTACCGGACATAATGCTCAAACACCCACTACATCAGATGGCCATTGAACAAGCTTTAAAGGAATACATATCAATTAATAATACAACAGACATCTCCCCAATAACACTGTGGGAAGCTCATAAGCCTGTCTTGCGTGGTACAATACAAAGACAAATGGCACTATTTAAACGGGAACGCAAAAATCTAGCAAAAAAACTAGAACTCAATTTTAATGCAGCCTACATATCATTTCAAGATAATCCATCTCAGAGTACAAAATCTCATCTGGAAAAATCTAGATTGGAATACGATCTATTTCTCACTGAGTCAGTTGATAAATCCCTCAAACGCTCCAAACACAATTTCTACATGAATACAAACAAACCAGGTACATATTTGGCTCGGGCATTAAATTCAACTAACAAATCTTTCAAAACAATACGTTTGAAATTATCAAAAAATGTTTACACTTGTAATCCAGTTAAAATAGTCCATAAATTTCACTCACATCTCGCAACTTTATACAAGACAAACAATGAATTTAATCCTACAGAGGCTGAATCCTTCTTCTCAAAAATAACCTTACCTGAGTTATCTCAGAATCAAAAAAGCAGTTTGGATGAGCCTATAACTATAGATGAAGTTGCTAACGCCATAAAAGACCTAAAACTTAACAAAAGACCAGGCCCAGACGGCTACTCGGCTTTATACTATAAAACATTCTCAGAAATACTCTCTCCCATTCTCACTGAAACTTTTAACAAACTTCTAGATGGACATTCTTTTCGGCAAGAAACACTAATGGCAATTGTTTGTATGATCCCAAAACCCCTTTCTGATGATACTTCCTGTGTGAATTATCGGCCTATCTCTCTGTTAAACCTCGATATTAAATTATTAGCAAAAATAATAGCAAAACGCCTCAATAGCATTATAGGAAAATTAATACATAGAGATCAAGTAGGCTTCATGCCAAATAGACAGGCAGGCGATAATATACGCAGGGCAGTGTTATTGGCACATATTGCTAAAAAACGGAAAATCCCTTTATGTTTTCTATCTCTCAAAATTAAGAGGGCATTTGACACAGTATCCTGGCAATATATGCAATATTCATTACAAAAATGGGGTTTTGGACCCCACTTTTTAACATGGATCAAAGCATTATATAATAAACCCAAAGCCTATATAAAATATGCTGGATACAAATCTGAAGCCTTTAATATCGAAAGAGGTACCCGACAGGGTTGCCCATTATCTCCCTTATTATTTGCCCTTATACTCGAACCCATGGCCCAATACATCAGAACAAACCAAACTATAACTGGCATTGAAGTAGGAGGTATTACACACAAATTATGTATATTTGCAGACGATATATTACTTTTTCTATCATCACCACAGGTCTCTGGTCCTAACTTAATACCAGCTCTTGATGGGTTTGCAGCCCTATCCGGCCTTATGATTAATCCTAAGAAATGCCTAGTGCTTAATATTTCACTCACAAACATGGAATTGATCCCGGCTAGGGCTGCACTCCCATTCACATGGGCAGAAAAATCAATCCCATATCTTGGAATTCATTTAACAGCATCTCATTCTGACTTATTCTCAACCAATTATCCTCCTGTATTAAGACAGGTCACAAATCTAATAAAACAATGGTCGCAACTTCCTTTATCCTGGATAGGGAAGATTAATGCAGTCAAAATGACTATTCTACCCAAATTGCTTTATCTATTCAGAGTCCTCCCTATTCCAATTCCTTCCTATTTTTTGAGAATAGTACAAAAAAGAGCAACTTCGTTTATATGGGGCTCTTCTAAACCACGTATACCTATACACACACTACATCTTCCCAAAAATAAAGGAGGCCTGGGATACCCTAATTTTACTAACTACTACAGAGCAGCACATTTGGCCAGTCTGTCCAAATACCATGCAAAACAGGAAATCCCATTATGGGTATTTATAGAGGCTTCAGAAAATGACCCTCTATTAATATCAAATTTATTATGGCTTGATCCTAAAGACCGCTTTAAAATTCATAATCCCATAACTAAACACTTCTTATCTCTCTGGGATAAACTAAAAACCAAATATCAGTTACAATCTCCACACAATCCTCTCCTTTCTTTTATCAGAAATCCGGCCTTTTATCCGGCATGGATCTACCCAAATTCTTTTAAAGCTTGGACAACATCAGGCATTCAGACACTAAATGACTTCATAGCATCTAAATCATTCCTTTCATTCCCATCGCTTAGAGAAAAATATGATCTACCAAACTCTGAGATATTTAGATATCTCCAAATCAAAAATTTCTATACACCATTCCTAAAGGGGGATACACCATTATCCCAATTATCCATTTTTGAATCAATCTGTACAAAAGATCCATTTGCTAAAGGTACAGTTTCATCACTTTATAATCAATTATATGGAGTAGCAAATCTTAATAGACCCTCTTACGTTCAGAGGTGGGAGGAGGACCTGGGACGAACTTTAGAAGACACGGACTGGTCTAACATATGGCTCACATCTAAGTCATCTTCACCCAACATCTTAGCACTGGAGACAAATTATAAAGTCCTAACTCGCTGGTACCTTGTACCCGCTAGAGTGGCAAAATATTCACCTAATACCTCAGCTCTTTGTTTTCGAGGATGCCCAGAAATAGGCACATATTTACACATATGGTGGACGTGCCCAGTAATCCAAACCTTCTGGAAGGAAGTCTTCGTGATTGCATCTAAAATATTTAAAAAATTAATACAACCAGATCCATATTTAACTTTACTTAATCTAAAACCGGAATGGTTAACACTCTCTCAATTCAAACTTATGATCCAACTAATAACGGCTGCAAAACAAACAGTGGCCAAGGCATGGAAATCTCCTACATTGGTACTAGCAGAAACAATTCACAGAATGAATAATACAATGTCCCATGCTAAGATGGTAGCCATCGATCAAAATCAAATTCCAAAATTTGAAAAACTTTGGCACCCTTGGATAAAACAGTTCCTGTCAAACTTCAATGACTCTGTCCTGTTGCCATGGTAACAGATTAAATGACTTACAGAGACCCCCATTCTAAGGCTTCAAAGAGAACTAAAAAGAATAATAAACTGACGAGCGGGACAACCTTGTGGACCATACCTCTACCTTTCAACCCTTTTTCTTCTTTCTCTTTCCTTTTCTCCACCTTACGATTAAAGCTTATTATCAGAATTTATTTGACCTATATACACTCTACTTGTAAACAATATGTATAGTAGGTATAAATCATTTAAATACCTACAAAAGTAACTAAGGAAATGATATATATCTTTAATTTAGGTTTACGTGAACCCAATGTTTAATATTTGAAATTTCATGATATTTACCTATATAAACCCTACTGTAAAATAATGAGCTTACTTTATAGATCCTTGTAAACTTACTTTATGTATCTTTATAACATTGTATACTCAATAAACTTCTTTTGACAAGAAATCACTCACACACTAGGACTGATAGGCAGGGAGGGAGGGGGAGAGGGGGGAGACTCTAACACAGCCGGATGATGACAGAGGGATGTAAATTGACCACGGTATTATAGATCAATAGCCTTGATTACCATGGTCAGTTCACATAGGGGAAACAGGAACAGGCAGAATCAACCAGGTTTTTTACAGCATAGAAAAAAACAAATTAGACAGCACAAGCACTATGCCGTTTAACCTGTTTTTAACCACTTCTCGTCCGGCCTATAGCAGATTGACGGCCGGGAAGTGGTTCAGTTATCCTGACTGGGCATCAAATGATGTCCAGCAGGATAACACGCGGGGGTGCGCAGCGCGGCGATCGTGGTGAGAAGCCTCTGACGGAGGTTTCTTATCACGTGATCAGCTGTGACCAATCACAGCTGATCATCGCGTGAACCAGGAAGTGCCGGTAAAGGGCATTTCTCGGTTTGCGCTGACAGACAGAGCTGATCGGCGGCTCTCCCTGTCAAAGGGTGGGTCTGTGCTGATAATCAGCACATTGATTATCAGCACAGCTCCATCAGATGTGCCACCACAGCTGCTAAAAAGTGCCCATAAACTGCCAGATCTACAAGATCTTTAAGGGAGGAAAACTGAGGGAGAAGAGAAACACTGGAACATTAGTCTTTATCAATGTGCAAACATGTATTTGCTTTGTAAGAATAAGTCACCACTAATTTTGAATGCCCTACGTGTGTGGATACCACTGCATTGTAAATTATAATTTTGTTTTTTACATTTTAGAATGAGGTGCCTAATTTTAAAGGGTGATCCAAGCACAGGAGCAGGAAATCTTACTTTTTGGAGAATTCTATATACAAGACATTATACAGAACAGGACTGTTGCAAGGTTTGCCTTGATTATACGGAAGCATAGTTTAAATTTTTGGTTTAAAAAATCAGGTGGCTTCCGCGTGAAATAAAAGGAAAACCTTCTAATAACATTAAATAATCAATGGCTTAGTTGGCAAATAAATATTAAACAAGCTCCTTTAAAATTAGGAATCTTGCCATATTCTTTAAGCTTCTTCAAAGCCTTTGACATAGAGCAACGTGGTAATATTAGATAAAATATATTATTATTCTTGTGAACTGGTATGTTGCAGTGAACCAGTATAGAACATTTCTGCTCTTCAGTTCTGCAACAGATGGAGAGCAGAGCATTGCTTTTCTCGGCTGTATTCATTACCCAGGAGATTTCTTCTATTCTATATGTACTGTATATGCAGACAGTTTCTTGCTAGGAAGTCATGACAAAAAGGACCCATATTAGTGCACATTAGTGTACAAGTGAATCTGTCAGAAGAGCAAATATTGGACCTGTCATTGCTGATTTGGTCTGTCATCCTGATCTTGGTTTCACTACTTAGTGAGTCTCTGACCAGGTGGAAGCATGTGGCCAGTATAAAATAATAGGTAATCATCCAAATGATCAGCCAGCAAGTATCTAACTTGGAATTTTCCAAACAGGTGCAATGTTAGAACAAAACAGTCCCAGGGTGGCACAGAGCATGCATACAGTACACAGTAATATAAAGCAGTATATAAAAGCTGCACAAACATGAACTCATAACAGCACTAACTCTGTGGTCAATGTTTAATGCTCTATAACAGCCTTTTTTCAACCAGGGTGCCTTTAGGTTTCTCCAGGGATGCCTTGGCAAAATGTCTAAATATTGCCCAAGAATGCTATACAAGCCAGTGTGTGGATTGAGCCTGCCTACACAAAGCCACAGGTTTTCATTGTGCACCATTACAAGCTTCTAGTTGGCGGTGTCCTAACAACCAATGACATCATCAGTTGATAAGTGGATACTGGGTGCCTGCACATCATCCTTGTTTGCCCCTACCCTGTCACTCTCAATCAGCACTGGGGTCACAGCCGAGTGAGGGAGAAAAACTGAGGGAGAAAAGAAACAATATAAAATACTAGTCAGTACCAGTATGCAAAGGTTTACTTGGAACGTTGGAAGAATAAATCACCTCTACTGTTGTGTGGGACTGTGTGTCCCATGGGTGTGGATGTTGCTGCATTATGTAAAACTATTAGGTTTGTATTTGACACTTTAGAAGGGGGTATCTCGAGATATAATGCATCATTTTAAAGGCTGCCTTGAATGAAAAATGGTTGAGAAACACTATTCTATAACAACAGATTATCCTCATAAACAGGATCCTTCTCAGTGAAGTCCAGATGTGGAGACTCTGCTTCACTCCACCCCATATCTTTTGTCCTGGTAAATTCGCAGACCATGAAAAATGATTCAGTACAAGAGGTCTAAGTCTCTGGGAGTGCCTCAGAGATTGAGTTTTGGTTTTGGTTCCTTCTTCCTGGCAAGAGATGGCACATCTCTGTCTTTAAGCATGTCAGTGAATGGTGTCTTTACAGCAGGAACATGTACGTGAGCTGGGTGACCACTGGTTTGTGATTTCAGGAACCATGACAATTGTGACTTACGAACTTTGATAGGTTTTTTAAAAAAACCCTCTTATGTGCCTTTCTGTAGGTCTCAATGGATTTGAGGAGTGTAGACATTTTTCTTAGGTTCCTTCTTCCTGGCACATACACTTGCACTAACATTTCATGGGTCTCCGTCGCTGTTTTCCCCAATTTGTAGCAGAACTCGATGTTCACTCATTGCTCCATTACACTGTGACCCTACCGCTCACACTGACTACGCTCGACTGCCCGCAGGTCACATGTACTCCATGTTACATAGTTACATAGTAGGTGAGGTTGAAAAAAGACACAAGTCCATCAAGTCCAACCTATGTGTGTGATTATGTGTCAGTATTACATTGCATATCCCTGTATATTGCGGTCATTCAGGTGATTATCTAATAGTTTCTTGAAGCTATCAATGCTCCCCGCTGAGACCACCGCCTGTGGAAGGGAATTCCACATCCTTGCCGCTCTTACAGTAAAGAACCCTCTACGTAGTTTAAGGTTAAACCTCTTTTCTTCTAATTGTAATGAGTGGCCACAAGTCTTATTAAACTCTCTTCTGCGAAAAAATTTTATCCCTATTGTGGGGTCACCAGTACAGTATTTGTGAATTGAAATCATATCCCCTCTCAAGCGTCTCTTCTCCAGAGAGAATAAGTTCAGTGCTCGCATCCTTTCCTCATAACTAAGACCCTCCAGACCCTTTATTAGCTTTGTTGCCCTTCTTTGTACTCGCTCCATTTCCAGTACGTCCCTCCTGAGGACTGGTGCCCAGAACTGGACAGCATATTCCAGGTGCGGCCGGACCAGAGTCTTGTAGAGCGGGAGAATTATCGTTTTATCTCTGCATTTGATCCCCCTTTTAATGCATGCCAATATTCTGTTTGCTTTATTAGCAGCAGCTTGGCATTGCATGCCATTGCTGAGCCTATCATCTACTAGGACCCCCAGGTCCTTTTCCATCCTAGATTCCCCCAGAGGTTCTCCCCCCAGTGTATAGATTGCATTCATATTTTTGCCACCCAAATGCATTATTTTACATTTTTCTACATTGAACCTCATTTGCCATGTAGTCGCCCACCCCATTAATTTGTTCAGGTCTTTTTGCAAGATTTCCACATCCTGCGGAGAAGTTATTGCCCTGCTTAGCTTAGTATCGTCGGCAAATACAGAGATTGAACTGTTTATCCCATCCTCCAGGTCGTTTATGAACAAATTAAATAGGATTGGTCCCAGCACAGAAC
The DNA here is from genome assembly GCF_042186555.1 of Aquarana catesbeiana. NCBI lineage: Eukaryota > Metazoa > Chordata > Amphibia > Anura > Ranidae > Aquarana > Aquarana catesbeiana. The sequence continues at coordinate 855,822,058 of NC_133324.1, forward strand.
CCTGGGGAACCCCACTACCCACCCCTGACCATTCTGAGTACTCCCCATTTATCACCACCCTCTGAACACGCCCTTGTAGCCAGTTTTCAATCCATGTACTCACCCTATGGTCCATGCCAACGCACCTTATTTTGTACAGTAAACGTTTATGGGGAACTGTGTCAAATGCTTTTGCAAAATCCAGATACACCACGTCTACGGGCCTTCCTTTATCTAGATGGCAACTCACCTCCTCATAGAAGGTTAATAGATTGGTTTGGCAAGAACGATTCTTCATGAATCCATGCTGATTACTGCTAATGATATCATTCTTATTACTAAAATCTTGTATATAGTCCCTTATCATTCCCTCCAAGAGTTTACATACTATTGATGTTAGGCTAACTGGTCTGTAATTCCCAGGGATGTTTTTTGGGCCCTTTTTAAATATTGGTGCTACATTGGCTTTTCTCCAATCAGCTGGTACCATTCCAGTCAATAGACTGTCTGTAAAAATTAGGAACAACGGTCTGGCAATCACCTGACTGAGTTCCCCAAGTACCCTCGGATGCAAGCCATCTGTGCCCGGTGATTTATTAATGTTAAGTTTCTCAAGTCTAATCTTAATTCCGTCCTCTGTTAACCATGTAGGTGCTTCCTGTGTTGTGTCATGAGGATAAACACTGCAGTTTTGGTTACTGAAGCCCCCCGATTCACTCGTGAAGACTGAGGAGAAGAATAAATTCAATACCTTTGCCATCTCCCCATCCTTTGTAACCAGATGTCCTTCCTCATTCTTTATGGGGCCAATATGGTCTGTCCTCCCTTTTTTACTGTTTACATACTTAAAGAATTTCTTGGGATTTTTTTTGCTCTCCTCCGCTATGTGTCTTTCATGTTCTATCTTAGCCATCCTAATTGCACCCTTACATTTCTTATTGCATTCTTTATAAATTCTGAATGCTGAGGATGATCCCTCAACCTTGTATTTTTTGAAGGCCTTCTCCTTTGCTTTTATATGCATTTTTACATTGGCGTTAAGCCATCCAGGATGTTTGTTCGCTTTTTTAAATTTATTACCCAATGGGATACATTGGCTAATGCCCTTATTTAATATGCTCTTAAAGCAAACCCATCTCTCCTCCGTATTCTTTGTTCCTAATATTTTATCCCAATTTATGCCTTTTAGCAAGGTTTGTAGTTTAGGGAAGTTGGCTCTTTTGAAATTCAGTGTCTTTGTGTTCCCTTCATGTTTCCTATTTGTGTGATTTATACTGAAACTAATTGACCTGTGATCGCTGTTACCTAAATTGCCCCGTATTTCCACATCTGTTATCAGGTCTGTATTGTTGGTAATCAGTAGATCTAGTAATGTTTTATTTCTAGTTGGTGCGTCTACCATCTGACCCATAAAATTGTCCTGCAAGACACTAAGGAACTGGCGAGCCTTAAATGAATGCACGGTTCCCTCCACCCAGTCTATGTCTGGATAATTAAAATCCCCCATTATGATAACACTTCCCATCCTTGCTGCTAATCCAATTTGTGATAGGAGATCCGTCTCCACTTCCTCCCTCAGGTTAGGGGGCCTATAGCATACTCCCAGTATTATTTTCCCCTTAGCTTCATCCCTTTGGAGCTCTACCCATAAAGATTCCACCTCCTCCCTAGCCCCCTCAGTGATGTCATCTCTCACATTCACTTGTACATTATTCTTGATATATAGGCATACCCCTCCCCCTTTTTTACCCTCTCTATCCTTGCGGTATAGGGTATACCCTTGAATGTTTGCCAGCCAGTCATGAGAGCTGTTGAACCAGGTCTGTGAAATTCCCACAAAATCCAAATCCTCCTTGTACAACAGTATCTCTAGTTCACCCATCTTGTCCGCCATGCTCCTGGCATTGGTGAACATGCCACATAGTTTAGACCGGTCGCATATTGTCCTCGTATTGGGTGTTTCAAGATTGCAACTAGGACTTGCTACTATACTCACCTTGTGTTTTTGTGCTTTGGTTAACCTACCACTAATGCCCCCAATACTACCCTCTGGAATATCTTCCGCGTTGGCTATCACTGTCTCTGGACCCTCCCCCCCATCGCCTAGTTTAAAAACCCCTCTAACTTTTTGGCCATCTTCATTCCCAGCAGATCTGCACCCTCCTCATTTAGGTGCAGTCCGTCCCTTCTATAGTACCGGTTACCGACTGAGAAGTCGGCCCAGTCCTCCAGGAACCCAAACCCCTCCTTACTACACCAGCTCTTCAGCCACTTGTTTACTTCCCTAATCTCCCTCTGCCTTTCTGGTGTGGCTCGATGTACCGGTAGTATTCCTGAGAACACTACCTTGGAGGTCCTTTTCCTCAATTTAGCTCCTAAGTCCCTAAAATCGTTCTTTAGGACACTCCATCTGCCTCTGACTTTGTCATTGGTGCCAACGTGCACCATGACAGCTGGGTCTTCCCCAGCCCCTCCCAGTAATCTGTCCACAAGATCCGTGATGTGCCGAACCCGAGCGCCCGGTAGACATCATACTGTTCGGCGCTTCAGGTCTTGGTTACAGATTGCCCTCTCTGTCCTTCTAAGAATTGAGTCCCCTACCACCAGAATCTGTCTTTCCTTTCCCTTTGCTGCCCCCCCACTCTCACTGGAGGAGTTCTTCCCCTGGCAGCTAGGAGAGTCCCTCATCTCACGCAGTGCTGGTCCCTGACTGGTTTCACCAATGTCACTCAATGGAGCGTACTTATTGGGATGCTCCAGTCCTGGATCGGCCTCTCTGGCACTTCCCCCTCTACTCCTCCTGACTGTCACCCATCTACTCTTTGCTAGTGCCTGCACCTCTTTGTCTCCACCCGCCTCTGTGCTAGCCCCTGCCGGCACCTGCCGTGTACGTTCCTGGCTCACCTTTAGTATGGAGGGACTTCTCAGTGCTGACAGTTGCTTCCCCAGATTCAGAACCTGGGCTTCCAGGGAAACAATGTGCTTACATTTTGCACAGCAGTATTCGCCCTCGATCGGATGATCAAGGAACGCATACATGCGGCAAGATGTACAAAGAGTCGCCTCTCCACACCCGCCGGGCATCGTACCTATTAACCACTTGACAACTGGGCACTTAAACCCCCTTCCTAACCAGACCAATTTTCAGCTTTTGGTGCTCTCACATTTTGAATGACAATTACTCAGTCATGCAACACTGTATCTATATGAAATTTTTGTCCTTTTTTTTCACACAAATAGAGCTTTATTTTGGTGGTATTTAATCACCGCTGGGTTCTTTATTTTTTGCGCTATAAAAGAAAAAAGACCGAAAATTCTGTAAAAAAATAAATTTTTCTTCATTTCTGTTATAAAATTTTGCAAATTAGTAATTTTTCTTCATATATTTTGGCCAAAATTTATACCGCTACATATCTTTGGTAAAAATAACCCAAATCGGTGGATATTATTTGGTCTTTGTGAAAGTTATAGCGTCCACAAGCTATGGTGCGAATATCTGAAAATTGATCGCACCTGAAGTACTGACGGCCTATCTAATTTCTTGAGACCCTAACATGCCAGAAAAGTACAAATACCCCCCAAATGACCCCTTTTTGGAAAGAAGACATTCCAAGGTATTTACAAAGATGCATGGTGAGTTTTTTGAAGTTGTCATTTTTTCCCACAATTCTTTGCAAAATGAAGTTTTTTTTTTACTTTTTTTTTTTTTCACAAAATTGTCATATTAGCAGGTTATTTCTTACACACCACAAACGCATACCACAAATTACACCCCAAAACACATTCTGCTATTACTTCCGAGTACGGCGATACCACATGTGTGAGACTTTTACACAGCGTGGCCACATACAGAGGCCCAACATGCAGGGGAGCACCTTCAGGCATTCTGGAGTGCCCAGGCCAATTCTGACATTTCTCTCCTACATGTAAAAATCATCATTTATTAGCTAGAAAATTACATAGAACCCCAAAACATTATATATGTTTTTTTAGCAAAGACCCTAGAGAATACAATGGCAGTCGTTGCAAGTTTTTATCTCGCACGGTATTTGCGCAGCAATTTTTTTAACGCTTTTTTTTGGAAAAAAAAACTGTTTTGTGCTTTACAAAAACCAAAACAGTAAATTTAGCCCAATGTTTTTGCATAATGTGAAAGATGAAGTTACGCCGAGTAAATAGACACCCAATATGTCACCTTTCAAAATTGCACGCGCTTGTGGAATGGCACCAAACTTTGCTACTCAAAAATCCCCATAGGCGACGCTTTAAAATTTTTTACTGGTTACATGTTTTGAGTTACAGAGGAGGTCTAGGGCCAAAATTATTGCTCTCGCTCTACCGATCGCAGCGATACCTCACATGTGTGGTTTGAACACCGTTTTCATATGTGGGCGGGACTTACGTATGCGTTCGCTTCTGCATGCGAGCACACAGGGACAGGGGTGCTTTAAAAATTTTTTTTTTTTTTTTATTGTTCATTTTACTTTATTTTAGTTTGATGCTTTTTTACAAAAAAAATTTTTTTTGACCACTTTTATTCCTATTACAAGGAATGTAAACATCCCTTGTAATAGGAATATGGCATGACAGGTCCTCTTTACAGTGAGATATGGGGTCAATAAGACCCCACATCTCACCTCTAGGCTGGGAAGCCTGAAATAAAAAAAAAAAAAAAAAAAACGATCCTGGCTTCGATCGTAGCGGTGAGTCGGTAGAAGCACCGGAGTGCGGCGGGAGGGGGGACATCCCCTCTCGCCTCCCGTAAGAACGATCAAGCAGTGGAACAGCTGCTATGATCATTCTTATGGTGTAGGGAATCGCCGGCTGAAAAAGCTGATATCTGAATGATGCCTGTAGCTGCAGGCTTTATTCAGATATCCCCGCACAAAGTCAAGGACGTTGTATGACAGCCGGCGGGCGGGAAGTGGTTAAAACGCATTTGTTCTCCATTTATACAATATTTCTAACACATAGCATGTACATACCAAAAATGACACCCCAAAATAGATTCTCCTACTCCTCCTGAGTACGGCGATACCACATGTGTGAGACTTCCACAGCCTGGCCACATACAGAGGCCGAGTACAGCTGAGCATGGCTCAGCATGGCAGGGTATGGCGGGGTATTGCAGAGCATGGCGGGGTATTGCAGAGTACGGCGGGGTATTGCAGAGTACGGCGGGGTATTGCAGAGTACGGCGGGGTATTGCAGAGTATTGCAGAGTATTGCAGAGTATTGCGGGGTATTGCAGAGTACGGCGGGGTATTGCAGAGTACGGCGGGGTATTGCAGAGTACGGCGGGGTATTGCAGAGTACGGCGGGGTATTGCAGAGTATTGCAGAGTATTGCGGGGTATTGCAGAGTACTGCGGGGTATTGCAGAGTATTGCAGAGTACTGTGGGGTATTGCAGAGTACTGTGGGGTATTGCAGAGTATTGTGGGGGTATTGCAGAGTATTGTGGGGGTATTGCAGAGTATTGTGGGGGTATTGCAGAGTAATATGGGGGTATTGCAGAGTAATGTGGGGCATAGCAGAGTATTGCACAGCATTGCAGAGTAGTGGGGATGGCTGAGCATGGATGGATGGATGGCTGGATGTCTCTGTGCAGCGCTGTGGGCACTACACATCCAGCCCACAGCGCTGCAGCCATCCATCCATCCCCCTCTCCGCTCACAGTGTACCGATCGGTACACAGGAGGGGAGGAGAGGAACCGGGGTCATCAGACGCCACCAATCTGTTTACATGTGATCGCGCCGTCATTTGACGGCGCGATCACATGGTAAACGGCCGCGATCAGACCATTTACCGGGATCCGTCACGGATGTGTTCGGGTGCGCGCCCCAGGGGGCGCGCGAGAGGGGAATTCTGAGAGGACGTCATATGACGTCCTCCCAGAGTTAAGCAACCGCCCTGCAGCCGTCATTCGGCTATGGGCCGGTTGTTAAGTGGTTAAATTTAGTGAGGATTTGGGGATTTTACCCTGTCCAAATTACCTAACAGCTAGCTTCCTGGCACTAATACTCAAGACAATACACAGGTACACAACAAGATAATACACAGGTACTCACAGACCTACGTGCACTCGCAATACACAAGTACACAATACACAAGTACTAACGATCCACACACACTACTCAGACAACACTCAGATACTCACACTACACAGGTACTATGACCCCTGTTAAAGGGGTCATTTCTTGGTGGCGTTTCTTGACGTGTCTCTGGTTTGCCATGTGCATGCCTGGTCACCTGGCCCACATTGCTGTACTTTTTAGACACACCTCGTAAGTCCATTAGATCCACAGGTTCCAGACCCCACTCGGGGTCCTGAATGGGCTCCAGCCACCTCCTCAAGGGGGTGATCCACTCAGAGTAACATCTACATTTGGACAGTCTTTCCCCAGACCAACTGACTCCTCAGGGCACTTAGTGAGCCCTATTTATATGGCATGATCTGCAGAGGGCAGAAAACTTCTGAAAAAAAAGCGGGAAAATCTAGCCAGCAGCATTAACCCTTTCTTCTCAGACACCACAAGCTCAGCAGGTCAACCTGAGGACAAAGTGAAACATTTATTGTAACAGTTTGCAACATGGTTGACCTAGTTGACCTGAGGGCATGAACACAGCAAAAGAAAACTGTAACCCTTCAAAACCCTCTTGGGTAAGTGCTAGACGGGTAAGGCTGTTTTGGCGGCAAAGGGGGAACCTACTCAATATCAGGTAGGTGGGTGGTTATAATGTTATGGCTGATCTGTGTATATATACAGTAATTGGGGACAGTCATATTAGCTCATTTCTGTTTTCTGCTTTTGCTTTAAGTGACTAAGTTATTGCCAGTTATTGAACAGTCATAGATGCCCCAATATAGAGATAGTCCCTAAATAGTCAGTTGACACCTATGCACATATGCCAAATTAAATAAAAATAGTACAGTAAAAAGTAACATAAAACACTTTTAAGCAAGCTTCAAAAACTCAAAATATGTATCCACGGAAAGAAAAAAAAAAATCTCTTTAACCAGCTCAGCTCTTTGGGCGTACTATGTACCTTTGTACTATGTGAACCTTTAATCACAAGCTAATGGCTGCAGTATCAACCACCGCTTGTGCGCGTTTTGTTCAGCCAGGTCCCGGTTTCAAAGTAAAAGTGATGCGATGGCTACATAGCTGCCGATCACTTTCACACAGCTAGCAGCGTGATGCCCCCCTCCTCCCATGGTTCCCAAGCTGTCCCATGCTTACCGGGAATGAAACCGCCGGCTGGGGAAGGGAGAGCATTGTGAGACCAAGGCAAACCCATGCCTCAATCTCACATGCAAACAATGAAACTGGAAGTGATGTCACTTCCAGTATCATATGCACCCTTTCCTGGCCAGTACAGCCAGGAGACACATCTAACCAAACCAATCTGTGCATTAGGGGCGCCTGAGCGCCGCCTCTCTCCAGGCCACCCCCTATATGGTAATGGATAGATTCACGCTATGCATGAATCTATCCATGGCCGCCGTGGCCACCCCCTATTCATGCGTCTGACCTCTTTCGAGTCACCAGGTGCATGAATTACAGTTGCAGGGGATTTTTTTTAAGCACCTGATTAGAGCCATAGGCTCTAATAGGTTTCAAAATCAGGTGGGCTCGGGTCGCAGAGCATGCGACCTGGAGCCCACCCAGGTGTGTTACAACAGCGAATGAATAATATAATATCTAGACAATCAGAAGTGGGTGTGAGACCCATTTTCCGAATGGCCGAAAAAGAGAAGACTCCTGATTGGCTGCCGAGGAGGGAGGAAATGGAAGGAAGCGCCGCCGCGGAGAGCAGGAGAACAAGAAGCCGCCGAGCAGGAGGAAGCTGCCGTGGAGAGCAGGGAAACAAGAAGCCGCCAGTGATGGAGCACAGGAGGCTGCCGCTGAGCAGGGGGAAGTTACCGGTGATGGGGTAAGTGCTCTCGACCGACCTACCGACCGATTGACCCAGGGGGTGGCATACTGTTTGCCGCCCCCCCCCAAAATTTTTCCCACCAGCCGCCACTGGTTAGATGGTGTGAAGGGCATTATTAGACCCCTAATGTCTCCATAAAGAGTACATGCCATCTGCCCAATGTTATCACATAGCGGTTTATTACCCCTTGTGATAGCAATCAAGTAAAAAAGTTTTTAAAAAATTTAAGAAAAAAGTTAAACAAAATAAAATAATAATAAAATATATTACAATTTTTCCAAAAAAATTCCAAAACTCCCATTGCCCCACACACCTGCGCAAAAACAAGTCCAGGGTGCACATGCGTATGTAAATCACATTCACACCACACGTGTACATTTCCGCAAATGTCAGAGTGAGAACAATAATTCTAGCACAGGAGCCCCTAGTTAACTCTAAATTGATGAGCTGTAAAGGCTTTTAACCACTTGCCGACCAGCCGTCGTCATTATACGGCTGCAGGTCGGCTCGTTCCCCTAAATCGCCGTACTGGTACATCGGCTCCTTTAAAAGCCATAGCAGGCGCATGCGCGCATGCATGCTGCAGGGCGGGGAACCCGATGCACATGGCCAATGGCCACGATGTCTGCCGGTCACCCGCGATCGCGGACACCAGAGCCAGAATGGGGATTTGTGCATGTAAACACACAAGTCCCCATTCTGACAGGGGAGGAGAGACAGATTGTCTGTTCTTAGTAATTAGGAACAGTGATCTGTCTCCTTCTCCAGTCAATCCCATCTCCCCACAGTTAAACACTCACATGGGAACACATTTAACCCCTTAATCGCCCCTAGTGTTAACCCCTTCCCTGCCAGTGACATTTACACAGTAATCACTGCATTTTTACAGTACTGATCGCTGTATAAATGTCAATGGTCCCAAAAAAAGTGTCCGATCTGTCCGCCGCAATGTCGCAGTCCTGCTAAAAATAGCAGATTGCCGCCATTACTAGTAAAAAATAAATAAATAAAAAATGCCATAAATCTATCCCCTATTTTGTAGATGCTACCAATCAATATACGCTTATTGCGATTTTTTTTTTTTTTACCAAAAATATGTAGAAGAATACATATTGGCCTTTTTTTTCTTAACCACTTGCCGACCGCCACACGACTATATACGTCGACAGAGCGGCACGGGCAGGCAAAAGGACTTACAGGTACGTCCTTGCCTGCCCGCGGGTGGGGGGTCCGATCGGACCCCTCCCCCGGTGCCTGCGGCGGTCAGCAAATCTCCCCCGGTGATCGGTGGTGAGGGGGAGGCCATCCATTCGTGGCCCCCCCCTCGCGATCGCTCCCAGCCAATGGGATCATTTCCCTGCCTCTGTATTGTACACAGAGGCAGAGGAAATGATGTCATCTCTCCTCGGCTCGGTATTTTCCGTTCCGGGCCGAGGAGAGAAGACTGCAATGTGAGTGCACAACACACACACACACAGTAGAACATGCCAGGCACACAAAACACCCCGATCCCCCCCCCCCGATCGCCCCCGATCCCCCCCCCAATCACCCCCCCCGTCACAAACTGACACCAAGCAGGTTTTTTTTTTTTTTTTTTTTTTTCTGATTACTGTATTGGTGTCAGTTTGTGACAGTTACAGTGTTAGGGCAGTGAGTGTTAGGCCCCCTTTAGGTCTAGGATACCCCCCTAACCCCCCCTAATAAAGTTTTAACCCCTTGATCACCCCCCGTCACCAGTGTCGCTAAGCGATCATTTTTCTGATCGCTGTATTAGTGTCGCTGGTGACGCTAGTTAGTGAAGTAAATATTTAGGTTCGCCGTCAGCGTTTTATAGCGACAGGGACCCCCATATACTACCTAATAAATGTTTTAACCCCTTGATTGCCCCCTAGTTAACCCTTTCACCACTGATCACTGTATAACCGTTACGGGTGACGCTGGTTAGTTCGTTTATTTTTTATAGTGTCAGGGCACCCGCCGTTTATTACCGAATAAAGATTTAGCCCCCTGATCGCCCGGCGGTGATATGCGTCGCCCCAGGCAGCGTCAGATTAGCGCCAGTACTGCTAACACCCACGCACGCAGCATACGCCTCCCTTAGTGGCCTTAGATCGGCCTTAGTCTGATCAGATCTATACTAGCGTCCCCAGCAGTTTAGGGTTCCCAAAAACACAGTGTTAGCGGGATCAGCCCAGATACCTGCTAGCACCTGCGTTTTGCCCCTCCGCCCGGCTCGGCCCAGCCCACCCAAGTGCAGTATCGATCGATCACTGTCACTTACAAAACACTAAACGCATAACTGCAGCGTTCGCAGAGTCAGGCCTGATCCCTGCGATCGCTAACAGTTTTTTTGGTAGCGTTTTGGTGAACTGGCAAGCACCAGCCCCAGGCAGCGTCAGGTTAGTGCCAGTAGCGCTAACACCCACGCACGCACCGTACACCTCCCTTAGTGGTATAGTATCTGAACTGATCAATATCTGATCTGATCCGATCAGATCTATATTGGCGTCCCCAGCAGTTTAGGGTTCCCAAAAACGCAGTGTTAGTGGGATCAGCCCAGATACCTGCTAGCACCTGCGTTTTGCCCCTCCGCCCGGCCCAGCCCAGCCCACCCAAGTGCAGTATCGATCGATCACTGTCACTTACAAAACACTAAACGCATAACTGCAGCGTTCGCAGAGTCAGGCCTGATCCCTGCGATCATTAACAGTTTTTTTGGTAGCTTTTTATTGAACTGGCAAGCGCCAGCAGCCTAGTACACCCCGGTCGTAGTCAAACCAGCACTGCAGTAACACTTGGTGACGTGGCGAGTCCCATAAGTGCAGTTCAAGCTGGTGAGGTGGCAAGCACAAATAGTGTCCCGCTGCCACCAAGAAGAAGACAAACACAGGCCCGTCGTGCCCATAATGCCCTTCCTGCTGCATTCGCCAATCCTAATTGGGAACCCACCACTTCTGCAGCGCCCGTACTTCCCCCATTCACATCCCCAACCAAATGCAGTCGGCTGCATGAGAGGCATTTTCTTTATGTCCTCCCGAGTACCCCTACCCAACGAACCCCCCCAAAAAAGATGTTGTGTCTGCAGCAAGCGCGGATATAGGCGTGACACCCGCTATTATTGTCCCTCCTGTCCTGACAGTCCTGGTCTTTGCATTGGTGAATGTTTTGAACGCTACCATTCACTAGCTGAGTATTAGTGTAGGGTACAGCATTGCACAGACTAGGACACACTTTCACAGGGTCTCCCAAGATGCCATCGCATTTTGAGAGACCCGAACCTGGAACCGGTTACAGTTATAAAAGTTACAGTTACAAAAAAAGTGTAAAAAAAAAAAAAAACACAAACAAAAATATAAAATAAAAAATAATAGTTGTCGTTTTATTGTTCTCTCTCTATTCTCTCTCTCTCTATTCTCTCTATTGTTCTGCTCTTTTTTACTGTATTCTATTCTGCAATGTTTTATTGTTATTATGTTTTATCATGTTTGCTTTTCAGGTATGCAATTTTTTATACTTTACCGTTTACTGTGCTTTATTGTTAACCATTTTTTTGTCTTCAGGTACAGCATTCACGACTTTGAGTGGTTATACCAGAATGATGCTTGCAGGTTTAGGTATCATCTTGGTATCATTCTTTTCAGCCAGCGGTCGGCTTTCATGTAAAAGCAATCCTAGCAGCTAATTAGCCTCTAGACTGCTTTTACAAGCAGTGGGAGAGAATGCCCCCCCCCCATCGTCTTCCGTGTTTTTCTCTGGCTCTCCTGTCTCAACAGGGAACCTGAGAATGCAGCCGGTGATTCAGCCAGCTGACCATAGAGCTGATCAGAGACCAGAGTGGCTCCAAACATCTCTATGGCCTAAGAAACCGGAAGCTACGAGCATTTTATGACTTAGATTTCGCCGGATGTAAATAGCGCCATTGGGAAATTGGGGAAGCATTTTATCACACCGATCTTGGTGTGGTCAGATGCTTTGAGGGCAGAGGAGAAATCTAGGGTCTAATAGACCCCAATTTTTTCAAAAAAGAGTACCTGTCACTACCTATTGCTATCATAGGGGATATTTACATTCCCTGAGATAACAGTAAAAATGATTAAAAAAAAAAAAAATGAAAGGAACAGTTTTAAAATAAGATAAAAAAGCAAAAAAATAATAAAGAAAAAAAAAAAAAAAAAGCACCCCTGTCCCCCCTGCTCTCGCACTAAGGCGAACGCAAGCGTCGGTCTGGCGTCAAATGTAAACAGCAATTGCACCATGCATGTGAGGTATCACCGCGACGGTCAGATCGAGGGCAGTAATTTTAGCAGTAGACCTCCTCTGTAAATCTAAAGTGGTAACCTGTAAAGGCTTTTAAAGGCTTTTAAAAATGTATTTATTTTGTTGCCACTGCACGTTTGTGCGCAATTGTAAAGCATGTCATGTTTGGTATCCATGTACTCGGCCTAAGATCATCTTTTTTATTTCATCAAACATTTGGGCAATATAGTGTGTTTTAGTGCATTAAAATGTAAAAAAGTGTGTTTTTTCCCCAAAAAATGCGTTTGAAAAATCGCTGCGCAAATACTGTGTGAAAAAAAAAAATTAAACACCCACCATTTTAATCTGTAGGGCATTTGCTTTAAAAAAATATATAATGTGTGGGGGTTCAAAGTAATTTTCTTGCAAAAAAAAATAATTTTTTCATGTAATCAAAAAGTGTCAGAAAGGGCTTTGTCTTCAAGTGGTTAGAAGAGTGGGTGATGTGTGACATAAGCGTCTAAATGTTGTGCATAAAATGCCAGGACAGTTCAAACCCCCCCCCCAAATGACCCCATTTTGGAAAGTAGACACCCCAAGCTATTTGCTGAGAGGCATGTCGAGTCCATGGAATATTTTATATTGTGACACAAGTTGCGGGAAAGAGACAAATATTTTTTTTTTTTTGGAACAAAGTTGTCACTAAATTATATATTGCTCAAACATGCCATGGGAATATGTGAAATTACACCCCAAAATACATTCTGTTGCTTCTCCTGAGTACGGGGATACCACATGTGTGAGACTTTTTGGGAGCCTAGCCGCGTATGGGACCCCGAAAACCAAGCACCGCCTTCAGGCTTTCTAAGGGCGTAAATTTTTGATTTCACTCTTCACTGCCTATCACAGTCTCGGAGGCCATGGAATGCCCAGGTGGCACAAACCCCCCCCAAATGACCCCATTTTGGAAAGTAGACACCCAAAGCTATTTGCTGAGCGGTATAGTGAGTATTTTGCAGACCTCACTTTTTGTCACAAAGTTTTGAAAATTAAAAAAAGAAAAAAAAAAATTTTTTTTTTGTCTTTCTTCATTTTCAAAAACAAATGAGAGCTACAAAATACTCACCATGCCTCTCAGCAAATAGCTTGGGGTGTCTACTTTCCAAAATGGGGTCATTTGGGGGGGGTTTGTGCCACCTGGGCATTCCATGACCTCCGAAACTGTGATAGGCAGTGAAGAGTGAAATCAAAAATGTACACCCTTAGAAATCCTGAAGGCGGTGATTGGTTTTCGGGGTCCCGTACGCGGCTAGGCTCCTAAAAAGTCCCACACATGTGGTATCCCCGTACTCAAGAGAAGCAGCAGAATGTATTTTGGGGTGCAATTCCACATATGGCCATGACCTGTGTGAGCAATATATCATTTAGTGACAACTTTGTGCAAAAATAAATAAATAAATAAATAAATTGTCACTTTCCCGCAACTTGTGTCAAAATATAAAATATTCCATGGACTCAACATGCCTCTCAGCAAATAGCTTGGGGTGTCTACTTTCCAAAATGGGGTCATTTGGGGGGGGTTTGTGCCATCTGGGCATTTTATGGCCTTCAAAACTGTGATAGGTAGTGAGGAGTAAAATCAAAAATGTACGCCCTTAGAAATCCTGAAGGCAGTGATTGGTTTTCGGGGCCCCGTATGCGGCTAGGCTCCCAAAAAGTCCAACACATGTGGTATCCCCATACTCAGGAGAAGCAGCTAAATGTATTTTGGGGTGCAATTCCACATATGCCCATGGCCTGTGTGAGCAATATATCATTTAGTGACAACTTTTTGTAATTTTTTTTTTTTTTTTGTCATTATTCAATCACTTGGGACAAAAAAAATGAATATTCAATGGGCTCAACATGCCTCTCAGCAATTTCCTTGGGGTGTCTACTTTCCAAAATGGGGTCATTTGGGGGGGTTTTGTACTGCCCTGCCATTTTAGCACCTCAAGAAACGACATAGGCAGTCATAAATTAAAGGCTGTGTAAATTCCAGAAAATGTACCCTAGATTGTAGGCGCTATAACTTTTGCGCAAACCAATAAATATACACTTATTGACATTTTTTTTTACCAAAGACATGTGGCCAAATACATTTTGGCCTAAATGTATGACTAAAATTGAGTTTATTGGATTTTTTTTAGAACAAAAAGTAGAAAATATCATTTTTTTTCAAAATTTTCGGTCTTTTTCCGTGTATAGCGCAAAAAATAAAAACGGCAGAGGTGATCAAATACCATCAAAAGAAAGCTCTATTTGTGGGAAGAAAAGGACGCAAATTTCGTTTGGTTACAGCATTGCATGACCGCGCAATTAGCAGTTAAAGCGACGCAGTGCCAAATTGTAAAAAGTGCTCTGGTCAGGAAGGGGGTAAATCCTTCCGGGGCTGAAGTGGTTAATCTGGGGGATATTTATCATAGCAAAATGTAAAAAATATTGGGGTTTTTTTTTCAAAATTGTCGCTCTGTTATTGTTTATAGTGCAAAAAATAAGAACTGCAGAGGTGATCAAATACCACTAAAAGAAAGCTCTATTTGTGGGAAGAAAAGGGCGTCAATTTTGTTTGGGTACAGCGTCGCACAACCGCGCAATTGTCAGTTAAAGCGACGCAGTGCCGTATTGCAAAAAATGGTCTGGTCATTAAAGGGGAAAAACTTCCGGGGATGAAGTGGTTAACCACTTAAGGACCAGCCTCGTTTTGGAATATAGGTGTTTACATTTTTAAAACAGTTTTTTTTTTTTGCTAGAAATTTACTTAGAACCCCCAAACATTATATATTGTTTTTTTTCTAACACCCTAGAGAATAAAATGGTGGTCATTGCAATACTTTTTTTCACACCGTATTTGCACAGCGGTCTTACAAGCATGCTTTTTTTGGAAAAAATTCACTTTTTTGAATAAAAAAATAAGTAAAGTTAGCCCAATTGTTTTTTTTATATTGTGAAAGATAATGTTATGTAAATTGATACCCAACATGTCACGCTTCAAAATTGTGCCTGCTCGTGGAATGGCGTCAAACCTTTACCCTCAAAAATCTCCATAGGCGACGTTTAAAAAATTCTACAGGTTGCATGTTTTGCGTTACAGAGGAGGTCTATGGCTAGAATTATTGCTCTCACTCTAATGATTGCGGCGATACCTCACATGTGTGGTTTGACCACCGTTTTCATATGCGGGCACTACTCACATATGCGTTCGCTTCTGCACGCGAGCTCGTCGGGATGAGGGGTTTTAAAAAGAAAAAGTTATTTTTATTATTTATTTTACATGATTTTATTTATACACTGTTTTAAAAAAAAATTGTGTCACTTTTATTCCTATTACAAGGAATGTAAACATCCCTTGTAATAGAAAAAAGCATTACAGGACCTCTTAAATATGAGATCTGGGTTCAAAAAGACCTCAGATCTCATATTTACACTAAAATGCAATAAAAAAAAAAAAAAGTCATTTAAGAAAATGACATTGAAAAAAATGTGCCTTTAAGACGTATGGGCGGAAGTGACGTTTTGACATCGCTTCCGCCCTGCAGTGTCATGGAGACGAGTGGGCGCCATCTTAGCCTCACTCGTCTCCAGGCACAGCAAGGAGACAGACGCGATCGCCTCCGCCGCTACCGATGGCTTCGGTAAGCGGCGGAGGGCACCGGATCTGGGTGGTTGGGGGGCCCTCCCCCGCCACCGATAAAAGTGATCTCGCGGCGAATCTGCCGCAGAGACCACTTTTATCTGAAAGCCAACCGCTGCACAAAAACGGGAATACCGGGGTTATGGCAGCTAGCTGCTGCCATAACAGCGATATCCACTGGCAAACTTTGGACTAAAATCGGCATGTGGCGGTCGGCAAGTGGTTAAAGCGTCACCTATGGTGATTTTTGGGCACCTTAGTTTTTAGGCAATACCGTGGATGCGCACAATTTTAAGATATGGAATGTTTGGTATCTATTTACTCGATGCGACCTCGTCTTTTATATTTTAACCAAAAATGGGTAATATATGGTGTGGTTTTGCTCCAAAAACTACATTATTATATTTTTTCCAGAAAATTTGCGTTTAATAAACAGTTGCGCAAATATCGTGTGAAACAAAAATTTGCAACGATCACCTTTTTATTCCACAGGGCCTCTGCTTTCAGATATATAATGTTCTGGGGGTTTACGTAATTTTATTGCCACAGAATTAAGATTTTTACATGTATGTGACAAATAAAAACAATTGCTCTGGAGCCGAACTGGTTAAGATGCTCTATAACTACCTAGATGTTGGGAACCTCTTGTGCAGTCTTAAACCCCTCCAAAAAGCAAATGAAATTCTAAATTTGCTCAGTGCAAATTTAACAAATGGGACCTATTCCAGAAATGATTTTCAATAATGTTTACTAATAGACCATCAGTGGCACAAATGTTCAAATTTGGTGTAGAAGTTCAGACATGTAATTTTTTAATTCACTGGCCATAATTAAATTATTACCATTTGCTTTACATGCTTAATGTTATTTTGAAGAAAACAGCCAACCCATTTCCTCACGTAGGGTTAACTGGACCATACTTAGGTTACTATTCAAAGGAAGAACAGTCACATTTTACAACATGTAATATTCATTCTAGGTATCATATAGTCTGATTTAGATTAAAAGGCAGATGTTGTAACCTGATTTCATTATCAGATCAGTGGATAAAGAATTTTATTTCATGGCCAGTTAACATGGTTTAATTTTGTGTGTGTGATGTACTGTACATATGGGCAGAACTTATTTTTATGTTATGCTTATTTGACTCTTGGGGGGGGGGGGGCTATTTAAAAAAATGTTGTTGTATGACTGCCTCCGCAAATGCACAACCATCGTGAATGATCCCTGTAATGTGTCAGGGCTGCTGTTAGACATCAGCCCCCATACAGCCTACCTGACCTCCCCCTCGATGAAAATATCAAATTATATTTTTTTAGCTAAAAAATACACTAAAATTATTATTATTAGTGGACACAACACAACTCAATTCCTGCTAAATCTAAAAGATAAAACTGTATTGAGTTAATAAAGAAAGCTTGGTGGGTGGATGAGGTCTTGGTGCTCATTCACATGGGCGCTGTGGTGTGGACAGTGTTAATCAGTGGTTTGTCTATGTGGCTGAAGACGCGTGGAGCTGTGTGCATACAGCCTATTAAGGATGAGCTCCGGCATGTTCGCACACTCCACGTGCAGGAAGTTGGCACGGCGCTGCGCTAATCACAGGCAGTGAGACATTTCCCGATCTCTGCAGCCGCACATCAGGGATGTGTCAAATGTCTCACTGCCTGTGATTAGCGCAGCGCCGTGCCGACTTCCTGGTGGGCTCTGCACGTGGAGTGTGGGAACCCGCCAGAGCTCATCCTTACAGCCTATGTTACTCTATGGGGACGCAGCAGTTGTACAAACACAGCCACAGGTCATAACTTGACAGGCGTGTAGATGCAGGTGTACGGCCCTTAACACAGACAGTGTGCATTCAGGGACCCTCCCATACACTTGCACACCTGTCAAATTAGGACCTGCGGCTGTGTTTGTACAGCTTCTGCGTCCCCTTACCCTTGGTTCACACCATGTTGCAGAAACGCACTACAGTCCATCTAACATGGTTTCCTATGGATCTAATTCACATCTGTGCATTTTGAGCCCCTCTGTTTTTTTGGAAAGGGTTTGTATGTAATAAGACTTCAATGGACCCGCACCAAAAATGCATGTATCGTGATTTTATATGTGTTTTGCGGGGGTTTTTTGTCTACCAGGAAAGTATGGCAGTTCTGTTCATGGAGTGTGACTTTGATGCACCTTTGATGCAATTTTACACTCTCTGGCACTTAAGTTGCATCAAAGTAGTGCAGGAACCTTTATGTGTCCAAAACCGCATGGTAGGGTTAAGGGCTGGGCTTAAATGTTAGGTTTAGAGTTATGGTTGGCCGCAATCATTAGGGTTAGTGGTAATTCATAGGGTTAGGCTTAGGGGTAATTGTTATGCCACGTACACACGGGTGGACTTTTCGACCGGACTGGTCCGACAGACTCTCCGGCGGACTTTCGACGGACTTTTGACAGACTTTTTAACAAACGGAGTTGCCTACACACGATCACACCAAAGTCCGACGGATTCGTACGTGATGACGTACACCGGACTAAAATAAGGAAGTTGATAGCCAGTAGCCAATAGCTGCCCTAGCGTCGGTTTTTATCCGTCGGACTAGCTTACAGACGAGCGGAGATCTGGGTCCGGCGGAGTTACGACGTAAAGATTTGAAGCATGCTCCAAATCTAAAGTCCGTCAGATTTGCGACTGGAAAAGTCAGCTGAAGGTCCGGTGAAGCCCACACACGATCAGATTGTCCACCGGATTTGGTCCGTTGGCGTCCGTCGGACCAGTCCGAAAAGTCCGCTCATGTGTACGCTGCATCAGGGTTATAGTTTAGTGATAATTGTTAGGTTTAGTGTTCTAACCCTAACAATGACTGCTGGAAATAGAACCAAGAAAAAATGCTCCCAAGGGCTTTTAGGCAACAGAAGTTCAAACTAAATCATAAATGGATATAAAAAGATTTTTTTTTGGTACAAAATGACATAAAATATCAATGACACTTTAAAAACATATGATCTGGTATGCATGACCTCTTCTGCTCTATCCTGGTTCTCTGCCTACCTATCACAGTGCTCCTTCAGTGTTACCTACAACTCTGTCTCCTCCTCTCCATTGCCCCTTGCTGTGGGGGTCCCCCAAGGCTCTGTTCTTGGACCCCTTCTCTTCTCTATCTACACCTCCTCCCTTAGTCACTTGATAACCGCCCATGGCTTCCAATATCACTTATACGCCGATGACACCCAAATCTATCTGTCTACTTCTCGCCTCACTCCTTCAGTCTCCTCTCGCATTACTAAATTACTAACTAACATATCAGCATGCATGTTGCACCACTTCCTTAAACTAAATCTCTCTAAATCTGAGCTACTAATATTCCCCTCCGCACGTGCCCCCCCTCCATAACTTTTCCATCAAAATCAACAATGCAACCATCAGTCCCTCCCCTTAAGCCAGGGTACTAGGTGTAATCCTAGACTCTGACTTGTCCTTTCAGCCTCAAATCCAATCATTGTCAAAAGTTTGTAGACTTCACCTCCATAAAATCTCTAAAATTCGCCCCTTTTTAACAAATGAAATCACCAAGCTACTCATTAACTCCCTCATTATCTCTCACCTTGACTATTGCAACTCCCTTCTCATTGGCCTGCCTCTGCATAGACTATCCCCTCTTCAGTCTATCATGAATGCTGCTGCCAGGTTTATCCACCTTACCCACTGTTCAGCATCTGCCAACCCTTTCCTCCAATCCCTATACTGGCTCCCAGTCTCCCAGCGAATTAAATTCAAATTACTAACCACAACATACAAAGCCATTCACAACTCTGCCCCGAACTACATCACCAGTCTCGTCTCCAAATATCACCTAAACCGTCCTCTCCGCTCCTCCCAAGACCCCCTACTCTCAAGATCCCTTGTCTCCTCCTCCCATGCTTGTCTCAAGGATTTCTCCAGAGCCTCTCCCATCCTCTGGAACTCGCTACCTCAACCTGTCTGGCTATCCCCTACTATTGCTACCTTCAGGTGATCCCTGAAAACTCATCTCTTCAGTGAAGCCTATCAAACCTCCAGTTAATCTTTTACCACTTCCATCAGCTCCTTCCCCACAGTTACAACCTTTTATACCACCTGCCCCACTCTATTAGATTGTAAGCTCTTCTGAGCAGGGCCCTCTTAATCTTCTTGTTTTTTATTGTCATATAACTGTATTGTCTCCCTTTTTTTATTGTAAAGTGCTGGTAAACTGGTAAACTGTTAAACGCTATACAAATCCTGAATAGTAATAATAATATGTGACCAACAAAGATGTCCTTATATACTGGCAAATAATCCGGGGGATGAGGACATCTAAATTTAAAAATATCAAGTTAGATCATTTGCAAATAGGGCAGAACAATGTGTATATATATATATATATATATATATATATATATATATATATATATATATATATATATATATATATATATATATATATATATATATATATATATATATTTAAATATATATATATATAAAATGTGTGTAGGTGTCCCAATAGCCAATTACAATGCTGTGAAAGAGTACTTGCCCCCTTTCTGAAAACATTTTTTTTTTTTTTTCATATTTGTCACACTTAAATGACTCAGATCATCAAATGAATTTCATTATTACACAAAGATAACCCAAATAAATACAAAATGCAGTTTTTAAATGATGGTTTTATTTATTAAGGCAAAAAAACTGTCCAAACCTGCCTGGTTTTATGTGAAAAAGTAATTGCCCCTTAAACCTAATAACTGGTTGTGTCACCCTTGGCGGCAACAACTGCAATCAAGCCTTTGTAATAATTGGCAATGAGTCTTTCACATTGCTGTGGAACAATTTTAGCCCACTCTTCCTTGCAGAATTGTTTTAATTCAGCCACATTGGAGGGGTTTCCAGCATGAACAGCCTGTGTAAGGTCATGATACAGCATCTCAATTGGATTTAAGTCCGGGCTTTGACTAGGCCACTCCAAAACCTAAATTTTGCTTTGTTTGAACCATTTGGAGATGGACTTGCTGTTCTGTTTCGGATCATTGTCCTGCTGCATGACCCAAGTGCACTTGAGCTTGAGGTCACAAACTGATGGCCGGACATTTTCTTTTAGGATTTTCTGGTAGAGCTCAGAATTCATGGTTCTATCAATTATGGTAAATCGTCCAGGTCCTTAAGCTGCAAAGCAGCCCCAGATCATCACGCTACCACCACCATGTCTGACTGTTGGTATGATGTTCTTGTTATAAAATGCTGTATTCGTTTTATGCCAGATGTAACGGGACACACACCTTCCACCTTTTGTCTCATCGGTCCACAGAATATTTGCCTAAAAGTCTTGGGGATAATCAAAGATGTTTTTTGGTAAATGTGAGATGAGCCTTTATGTTCTTTTTGGTCAGCAGTGGCTTTGGCCTTGGAACTCTCCCATGGATGCCATTTTTTGCCCAGTCTCTTTTTTATTGTTGAATCATGAACACTCATCTTACCTGAAGCAAGTGACCTCCTAGATGAGTTGTCATCATACTCTTGGAGTAATTTTTGTAGGCCGGCCATTCCTGGGAAGGTTCACCACTGTTCCAAGTTATCTCCAATTGTGGACAATGGCTCTCCTGTGGTTTACTGGAGTTCCAAAGCTTTAGAAATGGCTTTGAAGCCCTTCCTAAACCAAAACATATTTGTTTCTAATCTGTTCTTGATTTTTTTTAGATTGTGGCATAATGTGTGGTTTTTTGTGATCTGTTAGCGTGCTTCACTTTGTCAGACAGCTTCTATTTATGTGATTTCTTGATTCAACAGGTCTGGCAGTGTGGCAAGTGAAATTTAACTCAGCTTTCCAAAAAATTGTGTTTAATCACAGTTCATTCACGATTCAGCATGGGAGGGGGCAATTACTTTTTCACATAGGACCAGGCAGGTTTGAACAGCTTTTTTCCCTTAATAAATAAATAAAATAATAATTTAACTGCATCTTGGATTTACTCGGGTTATCGTTGTGTAATATTAAAATTTGTTTTATGACCTGAATCATTTAAGTGTGAGAAATATGCAAAAAAAAAAAAATCAGGAAGGGGGCAAATACTTTTTCACAGCACTGTATATGAAGCTATTAACTAATCAGTTATCTGAAGAAGCCACCCCCATGTGTAAGCAGCAAAACTGAATGTAAAAATACCTTGATGACAGGCTTTGTTATAAATGGAGAATATGGAAAATCCACTATACTCAAAGATCTATGCAAGGCCATCTAATGTGAAAGTCAGAAGAGCCTTCATTAAAGAGTGGCGGTGTTCCCTCAATGAGGCAAAGTAAGCTGCATGGGGAAAACATGAAAAAGGAATTCCCATCAAACCATAGAAGGAAATCACCATCATAGCCAGCCCAACCTCGAATGGAAGGAGGGCTCATATGCTAGGGTTAGGGTTAAGGGCTGGGGTTAAATGTTAGGGTTAGAGTTAGGGTTAGCGCTAATCATTAGGGTTAGTGGTAATTGTTAGGCTTAGGGGTAATTGTTAGGTTCAGTATCAATTGTTAGGATTAGAATGCTAACCCTAACAATGACCACTAACCCTAACCGTAAGGAGTACCGCTAACCCTAACCCTTAACCCAAACATGAGACTTTGGATACACAAAGGTTCCTGCACTACTTTGATTCGATTTGGGCGCCAGAGGATGCAAAGTTACATCAAAGTCTCGCTCCGTGAACAGAACTGCCATGCTTTCCTATTAGCCAAAAAAAAAAAAAACGAAACACATTAAAAGCGTGTCAAAAACATGTGTTCAAAAGTGCAAAACGCACTGCAAACCACGCCTGAAAAACACATCAATCGCAACACATATAGGTGTGAACTTGTCTTAGAGCAACAGGCGACTCCAACTGCATGAATAATCCATTCATTCACATGTCCAGAGTAACTGTGTGAATGAGTTCTTAGGGCTCATTCACACGTGAGGCTGCGGGCGGTAAAACCCCATAGTTGAGCTGCGCTTTTATCACCCGCCAACCGCTACCCCCTTTAGCAACAGAGGCTGTGGCTAGGGGTGTACACATGCCACGGCTGTGATGCTGTGCTTCACAGCCATATCAGGAACTATACCCTCATCAAAAAAAAAAAAACATTCAAGTGAATAGTGCTGCTCTGCAAGTGCTCCGCAAAACATATGGTTGTGTGGTGCTAGTGCAGGGTTAAAGCAGGTGGCGAGGAGGTGATATACCTCCTCACAGCCTGCAAGAAAAAGCAAAGCACATGTGAATGAGTCCTTAATTTTTTTTTTTTTTAGAATTATTATTATTCCGATTTTTTTAAAATTATTTTTAACAGCCCTGTTGGGGTGCTTTGGTAAAAATATCAGAGATCTAAACAGACCCCTAATGTCTCACTTTTGAGAAAGAGAAAGGGACTGAGGGCAGAGATTATAGGGTTAATGTGTTTTTCCTGTCTGTGTTCATACCCTGAAGTTAACCACTTCAGCTCCTGAAGATTTTACTCCCTTCATGACCAGGCCATTTTTGCTATTTGACACTGCACTAATTTAACTGGTAATTACGCAATCATGCAACACTGTACCCAACTTAAATTTTATATATTCTTTTCACACAAATAGAGCTTTCTTTTGGTGGTATTTGATCACCACTGGGTTTTTTATTTTTTACGATATAAATGAATAAAGACCGGAAATTTTGAAAAAAAAAACTATATTTTTTATTTTCTGTTATAAAACATATACAATAAAAAAAATGTAAAATTCTAATTTCTTCGTAAATTTTGGCCAAAATGTATTCTGCTACATGTCTTTGATAAAAAAAAAAAATCCCAATAAGTGTATATTGATTGGTATGCGTGAAAGTGCCTACAAACTATCCTATATACTGTAATTTTTATTTGTTTTTATACTACTAATGGTGGTGATCAGCGACATATAATGGGACTGTGATAGTGTGGCGTGCGATCTGACATCACCAGTGACATTAATACAGTGATCATTGATAATACTCTACGCTGTCACTGTACTAATGACACTGGCTGGCAAGGGGTTAACATCTAGGGTGATCAAGGGGTTAAATGTGTGCCTAAGAACCCTTTAACACTGGGGCGGTGAGGGCGTTAGCAGTTAAGTGCCGCTAGTTTTAGCAGCGCTTTACCACTGTTATAGCGGCGTTTTTCGCCCGCTAGCGGGGCGCTTTTAACCCCTGCTAGTGGCCAAAGAAAGGGTTAATAGCACCCGTGTTGCGGCCCATTCAGTTCAATGAGCAGGGACAGTGCAGGAGCAGTGTACACACTGCTCCTGCACCGCCCCAAAGATGCTGCTTGTAGGACTTTTTTTCCCGTCCTGCAAGCGCACCACCCCAGTGTGAAAGCACACAGGCTTTCACACTGGTGTGGCTTAAGAGGCGCTTTTCAGGAGCTATTTTTAGCAATAAAACGCCTGAAGAGTGCCCCCGTGTGAAAGGGGTCTGTGTAATGTGTGTAAAATGTGTGGCTTTTACTACTATATCTCTCAGTTTCTCATCCCTGCAAAGCTTGCTTTCTCTGTACAGAGCTATGTGTTGTCAACACAGAGCTCCAGGCACAGCTACACAGCCAAACAGCAGGTCCCGGCCATGAATCATTGGCTGGGACTTGCGGACAGTCTCCCGTTGTGTACAATTACAGCAGGTGCTGGCCACATGCGCGCCGTAAACTCAGAAATAGGCGGTGATGCACCAGTACGTCGCTTAGCCTACACCAGCCGCTCGCCAGACAGACAGCAAGTGGTTAATTGAGAAAGCCAGGTGTAAATTGTTACAATGTCTTGATTGCACTGTGCCCTCAGGCTAACCTGCTGAATTGGGGGTAACTGACCAGGAAGGGTTAACATTTTTCCTGTACTTTCCAGGAAGGTTGAAAGTTTTCAGCCCCCTACAGGTCATACCATATAAACAGGGCTCACTAAGTACCCTGAGAGAGATCCTGGGGAAAATACTGTACAAGTGGCCAGTCCCTTAACTCTAGTGTTGCATTAAAGTTCTTTACTTACATTTCTATGGCCCTATGTGTAATAAGTGAAGCTCCACCCCGAAGGAGCCGCTTGGTAAATTTGGGTTCTCTGATCTCCACCTTAACCCCAAGAATGACCTCAACCCCTCTGACACACCTGGTTAAATTAAATTACTGCAAACACATTTAAAGACACATGTGGAAAATACTGTTATCCTGGCTGTGGATTATCACCAAAAACAGACAACTGGTAGTAATAAACAAATTGAATATATTATCACGGTTTAAAGCATATGGAAGCTTACAACACTGTTAAACCTTTCTCCAAAGAATTAATACATTAGAAAAGACAACCTTCAATACTTAGCAACTGTAAATTTAGAAAATGCAGTAATCTATATGCCCATAACACAGACGTTGAGAGGGAGGAGAGAAGATCTATCAACTTCTCAGCTCCTTCTAAATATAAATATAAATAAAAGTAAACAAAAAGAAGAAATGGGTTCACAGGTACAGTAAGCACAGTTCTGTAACGTTACAGGTCCTGAGTTGAAGGGTACTAGTGTCTTCTGCTAGCAAATGTTGGGGGCCTTTGTAAAGAGAGAAGTTTTAATCAATCAAAAAGTGAGACAGTAATCCTCTAGGAAATCCCGGTAGGTAGTGGTTTGTAAGAACAGAATGGCTAAAAGTGACAGCTCCAAACAAGCATCTTCTGACAGTAGAAAGGGGAATAGGTGTCTGCATGCAGTATCTCTACTGTGCTAAGAAAGATGTTAGGTTTACACCCGCTCACCAATCGTCTGGGCGATGACACAACAGAAGTCCCAAATGGTGGTTCAGGCTCCTGGCAATGTTGTAAGGCACTGGATCACCTACTGTCGGGCGATCAGGATGGCTGGTAGCTGAACTGGCAGGGTGATGGGACAATGGCCAACAGGACACCTGGATGGGTCTTGTGATCCCCGAAGTGGTGTGTGGGTTATCTCCGCTGGGCTGTGACTGTGTGGGTCACACTGTTCCTGGCTCCTTTATCCTCAGTTTCTTGGCAGCAGTCTCGGGAAAAGCATGGCTCTCTCTCTCTCTCTCTCTCTCTCAGATGCTGGTAGACAATGTGAAAAACAAAATAAGTGTAGCGCTAATATAGGAATAAAAAAATGGCCTAAGAAGACCATTACATCATCAAAACAAACACAAAAAAGGATTATCAACAAAAAGGTGCATCCAACAAAAATGAAAGTTCTCAGTGGTTATGTGACTCATATGAGTTAGTGACAGTCCTCAATACGGATATAACTTCATAAGTGTATTATGTGCATGTGACATCTGTGATGAAAAGGAACACCACCACTGACAATGGAGAGGCTTGCCGGAACGTTTTAACCCAAAAGAACTGAGAAAAACAAAGGAATATCATAAATATTGATACATGTGGAACCTCAGGCTAATGGAGAAAATTATATCAAAATTGTCCAAATTGTCTATTTTAAATAGAAAAGCTACTTACAAAATAGCCCAAAAATCAAGGAGAATTACCAGCAATGGGATCTGTTAGGGTGTGAGATATAACCGTCTCAACCAGGGTACCGACCATCCTCCCAAAGTGATTGGAGGGTGGGCCAGGAGAAACCACAGCCGACTGATTCCTGAGCCCTCAATATACTGGTCAATGGATTGTAAATGGGAAAATCTGCGAAAAAGTGAAGAAAAATTTGGATGTGTTAACCACTTCAGCCCCGGAAGGATTTACCCCCTTCCTGACCAGAGCACTTTTTCCAATTTGGCACTGCGTCGCTTTAACTGCTAATTGCGCGGTCATGCAATGCTGTACCCAAACGAAATTTGCGTCCTTTTCTTCCCACAAATAGAGCTTTCTTTTGATGGTATTTGATCACCTCTGCTGTTTTTATTTTTTGCGCTATAAACGGAAAAAGACCGAAAATTTTGAAAAAAAATGATATTTTCTACTTTTTGTTATAAAAAAAATCCAATAAACTCAATTTTAGTCATACATTTAGGCCAAAATGTATTTGGCCACATGTCTTTGGTAAAAAAAATGTCAATAAGCGTATATTTATTGATTTGCGCAAAAGTTATACCGTCTACAAACTAGGGTACATTTTCTGGAATTTACACAGCTTTTAGTTTATGACTGCCTATGTCATTTCATGAGGTGCTAAAATGGCAGGGCAGTACAAAACCCCCCCAAATGACCCCATTTTGGAAAGTAGACACCCCAAGGAAATTGCTGAGAGGCATGTTGAACTCATTGAATATTTATTTTTTTTGTCCCAAGTGATTGAATAATGACAAAAAAATAAAAAATAAATAAAAAAAAAAAAAAATTACAAAAAGTTGTCACTAAATGATATATTGCTCACACAAGCCATGGGCATATGTGGAATTGCACCCCAAAATACATTCAGCTGCTTCTCCTGAGTACGGGGATACCACATGTGTGGGACTTTTTGGGAGCCTAGCCGCGTACGGGGCCCCGAAAACCAAGCACCGCCTTCAGGATTTCAAAGGGCATAAATTTTTGATTTCACTCCTCACTACCTATCACAGTTTTGAAGGCCATAAAATGCCAAGATGGCACAAAACCCCCCCAAATGACCCCATTTTGGAAAGTAGACACCCCAAGCTATTTGCTGAGAGGCATGTTGAGTCCATGGAATAGTTTATTTTTTGACACAAGTTGCGGGAATGTGACAATTTTTTTTTTTTTTTGCACAAAGTTGTCACTAAATGATATATTGCTCACACAGGCCATGGGCATATGTGGAATTGCACCCCAAAATACATTTAGCTGCTTCTCCTGAGTATGGGGATACCACATGTGTGGGACTTTTTGGGAGCCTAGCCGCGTACGGGGCCCCGAAAACCAAGCACCGCCTTCAGGATTTCTAAGGGCATAAATTTTTGATTTCACTCCTCACTACCTATCACAGTTTTGAAGGCCATAAAATGCCAAGATGGCACAAAACCCCCCCAAATGACCCCATTTTGGAAAGTAGACACCCCAAGCTATTTGCTGAGAGGCATGTTGAGTCCATGGAATATTTTATTTTTTGACACAAGTTGCGGGAAAGTGACAATTTTTTTTTTTTTTTGCACAAAGTTGTCACTAAATGATATATTGCTCAAACATGCCATGGGCATATGTGGAATTACACCCCAAAATACATTCTGCTGCTTCTCCTGAGTACGGGGATACCACATGTGTGGGACTTTTTGGGAGCCTAGCCGCGTACGGTGCCCCGAAAACCAAGCACCGCCTTCAGGATTTCTAAGGGCATAAATTTTTGATTTCACGCCTCACTACCTATCACAGTTTTGAAGGCCATAAAATGCCAAGATGGCACAAACCCCCCCCAAATGACCCCATTTTGGAAAGTAGACACCCCAAGCTATTTGCTGAGAGGCATGTTGAGTCCATGGAATATTTTATATTTTGACACAAGTTGCGGGAAAGTGACAATTTTTTTTTTTTTTTTTTTTGCACAAAGTTGTCACTAAATGATATATTGCTCACACAGGCCATGGGCATATGTGGAATTACACCCCAAAATACATTCTGCTGCTTCTCCTGAGTATGGGGATACCACATGAGTGGCACTTTTTGGGAGCCTAGCTTCATACGGGGCCCCGAAATCCAATCACCGCCTTCAGGATTTCTAAGGGCGTTAATTTTTGATTTCACTCCTCACTACCCATCACAGTTTCGAAGGCCATAAAATGCCAAGATAGCACAAAACCCCCCAAAATGACCCCATTTTGGAAAGTAGACACCCCAAGCTATTTGCTGAGAGGCATGGCGAGTATTTTGCAGCTCTCGTTTGTTTTTGAAAATGAAGAAAGACAAGAAAAATGTATTTTTTTTTTCTTTTTTCAATTTTCAAAAGTTTGTGACAAAAAGTGAGGTCTGCAAAATACTCACTATACCTCTCAGCAAATAGCTTTGGGTGTCTATTTTCCAAAATGGGGTCATTTGGGGGGGTTTTGTGCCATCTGGGCATTCCATGGCCTCCGAAACTGTGATAGGCAGTGAAGAGTGAAATCAAAAATTTACGCCCTTAGAAAGCCTGAAGGCGGTGCTTGGTTTTCGGGGTCCCGTACGCGGCTAGGCTCCCAAAAAGTCTCACACATGGGGTATCCCCGTATTCAGGAGAAGCAACAGAATGTATTTTGGGGTGTAATTTCACATATTCCCATGGCATGTTTGAGCAATATATCATTTAGTGACAACTTTGTGCAAAAAAAAAAAAAAAAATTTGTCTTTTTCCCGCAACTTGTGTCACAATATAAAATATTCCATGGACTCGACATGCCTCTCAGCAAATAGCTTGGGGTGTCTACTTTCCAAAATGGGGTCATTTGGGGGGGTTTTGAACTGTCCTGGCATTTTATGCACAACATTTAGAAGCTTATGTCACACATCACCCACTCTTCTAACCACTTGAAGACAAAGCCCTTTCTGACACTTTTTGTTTACATGAAAAAATTATTTTTTTTTGCAAGAAAATTACTTTGAACCCCCAAACATTATATATTTTTTTAAAGCAAATGCCCTACAGATTAAAATGGTGGGTGTTTCATTTTTTTTTTTCACACAGTATTTGCGCAGCGATTTTTCAAACGCATTTTTTGGGGAAAAAACACACTTTTTAACATTTTAATGCACTAAAACACACTATATTGCCCAAATGTTTGATGAAATAAAAAAGATGATCTTAGGCCGAGTACATGGATACCAAACATGACATGCTTTAAAATTGCGCACAAACGTGCAGTGGCGACAAACTAAATACATTTTTAAAAGTCTTTAAAAGCCTTTACAGGTTACCACTTTAGATTTACAGAGGAGGTCTACTGCTAAAATTACTGCCCTCGATCTGACCTTCGCGGTGATACCTCACATGCATGGTGCAATTGCTGTTTACATTTGACGCCAGACCGACGCTTGCGTTCGCCTTTGTGCGAGAGCAGGGGGGGACAGGGGTGCTTTTTTTTTTTTTTTTTTCCTTATTATTTTTTTGCTTTTTTATCTTATTTTTAAACTGTTCCTTTCATTTTTTTTTTTTTTTAATCATTTTTATTGTTATCTCAGGGAATGTAAATATCCCCTATGATAGCAATAGGTAGTGACAGGTACTCTTTTTTGAAAAAATTGGGGTCTATTAGACCCTAGATCTCTCCTCTGCCCTCAAAGCATCTGACCACACCAAGATCGGTGTGATAAAATGCTTTCCCAATTTCCCAATGGCGCTGTGTACATCCGGCGAAATCTAAGTCATGAAATGCTCGTAGCTTCCGGATTCTTAGGCCATAGAGATGTTTGGAGCCATTCTGGTCTCTGATCAGCTCTATGGTCAGCTGGCTGAATCACCGGCTGCATTCTCAGGTTCCCTGTTGGTACAGGAGAGCCAGAGAAAAACATGGAAGACGGTGGGGGTGGGGGGGGGCATTCCCTCCCACTGCTTGTAAAAGCAGTCTAGAGGCTAATTAGCCGCTAGGATTGCTTTTACATGAAAGCCGACCGCTGGCTGAAAAGAATGATACCAAGATGATACCTAAACCTGCAGGCATCATTCTGGTATAACCACTCAAAGTCCAGCAACATACCAGTACGTTGCTGGTCCTTGTTGGGCATATATTGTAAACTTTTTTTTCATGCAGCCTGTGGGCTGAACGAAAAAAAGATATTGATCGGTGGGTATGCCCACCATTAGAATACCTCCCTTCATCCACCCACTTCTAATGATGGGCATACATGCACCATTTATATATGCCGAAGCATGGGGGCATCCTCCCGCAAAAGGCAGGAGCAAATTGCTCCTCCACCCACTGCCCCCACGCTTCGGCATATATGCTGAAGTATGTAACTGTGGTGGTGAAATCACCTCCGACAGCGCTGGAGTCACGGCTTTATGTATCGTGGGAGCAAACGCTGTTGCTGTCAAGATAAATAAATCCGCGCTGCAACTGAATGGCGTACCTGCTAAGCAAATGATGGTTAACAAAAAACAAAGTAACATTACAGTATAACAGTAATACTTACCATACCTGCAAAGCAAATACAAAAAAAAAAAAAACATAGTAAAAAATAAAACATTTAACGCAACCTGTGCCTACCTAAAATATATATATGCCGAAGCATGGGGGCATCCTCCCACAAAAGGCAGGAGCAAATCGCTCCTCCACCCACTGCTGCCCCCACGCTTCGGCATATATGCTGAAGTATGTAACTGTGGTGGTGAAATCACCTCCGACAGCGCTGGAGTCACGGCTTTATGTATCGTGGGAGCAAACGCTGTTGCTGTCAAGATAAATAAATCCGCGCTGCAGCTGAATGGCGTACCTGAAAACAAAAAAATGGTTAAAACACATTAAACTATAAAAAAATTACATACCTGAAAAGCAAACATGATAAAACATAACAATAAAACATTGCAGAATAGAATACAGTAAAAAAGAGAAGAACAATAGAGAGAAAATAGAGAGAGAGAGAACAATAAAAACGACAACTATTTTTGGTTTTTTTATTTTATATTTTTTTTGTGTATTTTTTTTTTTTTACTTTTTTTTTTTTTTTTTTTTACATTTTTTTTTTTTTATAACTGTAACTTTTAAAACTGTAACGGTTCCAGGTTTGGGTCTCTCAAAATGCGATGGCATCTTGGGAGACCCTGTGAAAGTGTGTCCTAGTCTGTGCAGTGCTGTACCCTACGCTAAAACTCAACTAGTGTATGGTAGCGTTCAAAACATTCACCAATGCAAAGACCAGGATTGCCAGGACAGGAGGGACAATAATACCGGGTGTCACGCCTAAATCCGCGCTTGCTGCAGACACGACATTTTCTTTGGGGGGCTCGTTGGGTAGGGGTACTCTCGAGGACATAAGGAAAATGCCTCTCATGCAGCCGGCCTACTGCATTTGGTTGGGGAAGGTGAGGTGGAGCACCGTCTGGAAACAGAAGGGCTCTGACGATCTCTTCCTGGAATTTAAGGAAGGATCCAGTCCGTCCTGAAGCTCTGTATAGCACATGAGCGTTCAGCAAAGCCAATTGAAATAAGTATACAGACACTTTTTTGTACCAGCGTCTGGCCTTACGGGCAATTAGGTACGGCGCCAACAACTGGTCGTTGAGGTCCACCCCTCCCATATTTTGGTTATATTCGTGGACACAGAGGGGTTTCTCCACAACACCAGTCGCCGTAGTAATTTGGGTCGTCGTGTCTGCATGAAGGGAGGTAAGAACGAAAACATTCTTATTGTCCCTCCACTTCATAGCGAGCAAATTATTACACTGCAAGCAGGCTCTCTCCCCCAGCCTAAGACGGGAATCTACAAGCCGCTGAGGAAAGCCCCGGCGATTAGGTCGCACGGTGCCACATGCTCCAATTTGATGATCAAAAAGGTGACTAAAAAGTGGCACGCTCGTGTAATAATTGTCCACGTACAAGTGGTACCCCTTTCCGAATAAGGGTGACACCAAGTCCCACACTATCTTGCCAGCGCTTCCTATGTAGTCAGGGCAGTTGATCGGCTCTACGTGACTATCTTTGCCCTCGTAAACCATAAATCTACATGTATAGCCTGTGGCCCTGTCACAGAGCTTATACATCTTGACCCCGTATCTGGCACGCTTGCTGGGAAGGTACTGTTTGAATGACAAGCGGCCAGAAAATTTAATCAGGGACTCATCAACGCAGACAACTTGATGGGGGGTAAACAAGTCTGCAAAACGTTGGTTGAAGTGGTTTACGAGGGGCCGAATTTTGTAGAGCCGATCGTATCCAGGGTCTCCACGAGGACGACAGAGTTCATTGTCGTTGAAGTGCATGAACCGCAAAATCTGCTCGTATCGTGCCCTGGCCATGGAGGCAGAGAACACGGGCATATGGTGAATTGGGTCAGTGGACCAATATGACCGCAACTCACTCTTTTTGGTTATGCCCATGTTGAGGGAAAGGCCCAGAAAGACCTTAAATTCGGAGACCGTAATTGGTCTCCAATCTCTGGCAAGGGAGGACTGGGGAATAGTGGCGATGTGTTGACCAGCGTACAAATTGCTTTGGTCCACAATAGATCTATAGAGATCTTCGGTGAAAAACAGTGAATAAAAATCCAGTGGCGTAAAATCAACTGTTTCCACCTGAATTCCGGGTTGGCCAGTGAATGGGGGCAATACGGGTGCTGCAGAAGTGGTGGGTACCCAATTCGGATTGGCCAATGCAGCAGGAAGGGCACTATGGGCACGACGGGCCTGTCTTTGTCTTCTTGGTGGCAGCGGGACATTACTTGTGCTTGCCACCTCACCAGCTTGAACTGCACTTATGGGACTCGCCACGTCACCACGTGATACTGCAGTGCTGGATGTACGACCAGGGTGTACTAGGCCGCTGGTGCTTGCCAGTTCACCAGAAGGAGTAGCGGCACTAGTACTGCTCTGCTCCATACGAGGGACCTGCGGTTCTTGCACTTCAAGGACAGAAGAAGAAGTTCGGGGTCTGGTACGCCTGACCCTAGCAGGGACCACAACTCCGTCGTCAGAGCTATCTGTCATGGAGCCGCTGTCCTCTACAGGTTCGTATTCTGAGCCTGAACTTGACAGATGAGTGACTTCCTCTTCACTATCTGTCATACTCAGAAACGTGTAGGCCTCTTCACTAGTGTACCTTCGATTTGCCATTTTGGCCTCTAAATTTAGGGGTACACTAGTGAGACTCACAGGCAAAAAAGCTCCTGACTGTCAGCGACTGATTCAAAAAGCTACCAAAAAACTGTTAGCGATCGCAGGGATCAGGCCTGACTCTGCGACCGCTGCAGTTATGTGTGCTTAGTGTTTTGTGACAGTTATCGATTGATACTGCACTTGGGTGGGGTGGGCTGGGCTGGGCCGAGGAGCAAAACGCAGGTGCTAGCAGGTATCTGGGCTGATCCCGCTAACACTGCGTTTTTTTGGGGGACCCTAAACTGCTGGGGAGTATAGATCTGATCGGATCAGATATCGATCCGCTCAGATACTATAGCACTAAGGGAGGTGTATGCTGCGTGCGTGGGTGTTAGCGGTACTGGCGCTAACCTGACGCTGCCTGGGGCGACGCAGACCTAAGCTGACCCTAAAAACTTAAGTTATATCACCGCCGGGCAATTAGGGGGTTAAACCTTTATAAGGTAATAAACGGCGGGTGCCCTAAAACTATAATAAACTGTAATAAACTATAATAAACTACAAAAAACAAACCAACTAACCAGCGTCACCCGTAACAATTATATGGTGATCACTGGTGAAAGGGTTAACTAGGGGGCAATCAAGGGGTTAAAACCTTTAGAAGGTAGTATATGGGGGTCCCTGTCGCTATAAAACACTGACAGCGAACCTATATACTTACCTCCCTA